>NW_006800177.1:40224-158127 GCF_000485575.1 Poecilia formosa
AAAAAAATAAAAATAAGGCTTGTTAAAACAGTATTAAGGTAGATGACATAGTGTTCAGCTGGGAAAAAAACCCCATGTTTAATAAAAAATGTGACCTACATTTTTGTATTTGCATCTGTTCTTGTGTGAGAGATATATATATATTTTAAATCTCTATTTCTGCAAGAGTTTCCAACAACCAAAGTGTGAAAAACAACTTTGATCACAAGTCAACAACTTGAGCGTCCTGATCCTCACAGCAGCCTGACACCGAGCCTGGCCTACTTTTCCAGTCCCTGTGGATCGTGGGGGGAGACGGAGCGACGTCTCAGCGTCTTTTTGTCACAGGCTTAGTGAGACCCTCTTAGCCCACACCTGCCTTGCTCTAAAACCTCTCCCTACCCCATCCCAACTTCAAAGCTGAAGCCGGTGAATGGTCTAAAACACAACACAGCGAGTAAGATCAAACCTAATATCTGTGAAATTGAATAAAAGGAAGGAATTTGCCTAACCAGCATGTTTTAACATCACGTTATATAATTTCGCTTTTGATATTCAGTCCTGTGGGATCTGCTGCAGGAGGAGGTCTCCATCACTTTTCATGGTCTACAAGTATTTTAGCAGGTACGCAGCAGGAAGCTCTAATCCAACACGGTGCACACAAAACATGGCTTGATGGTGTGAAGAGCCTCAGAAACTCACTTTTGCAGGTACAAATATGGAGAGCGAGTGTTTTGTTGGCAAAACTAGGGCAGATCTTTGAACATTTTTAGAAGCAATGTCACATCTCTATTAGCTGTAAATACTCAAGATGTTACATGGTGAAACTACAAGGTTGTTTATTCACTAACAGCCTATTAGGACATCTGATGTCAAATCCTGGCTATAGCTGCAGGCCAAAGGGATGTTTCATTTCTGTGTGTTTGCGATGTGTTATCTTGTTTTAGGAAAGAACATTGGCACACAAATTCAGCTGATTTAACCGTTGTCTTCTGATTCTCTATAGTCTCTGTAGTGAACATTGGCACTCTTCACATAGGGACATTACAGGTTCACAGTTTGTATTTTCAGACAAGGGAGTTGCATCCTATGAACATAACTTAAGTTGCAAATCTGCCAAATTCCATAGATCTAAATTGGTAATATTTTCTTTGATTGGTAATCTGCAGGTTAACAAAAGCATTTTTCCCCATTTAATAAATGCATCAAACTCTCAAATTGGTTGGATCAGGTTTTTTTAGTGCTTCAGTGGAGGAGTGGGGGATTTTTGAATTGCAGTCTTAAACATTGGGTTCATGTTCAAAAGCTACATTATGAATCCGCACCACTCTGACAGTTGTTTTTCCTGATGACTCGATCAAAGGCTTACTCCATAGTGTTTTTTTGAATAGGTCAAAGTTCAATTGCCTGGCTTGATGGATTGAACAACGCTCCACGAGTTATTTCAATCGCATGCTGTTTTCGTTTCACTTCCTGTTATCAACTTCACTGAACAGTTGCATTTAAACTGAGATAAAATTAAACTTGGACTAACAAACAAACTAGGTGTCTCCAGTTGGCTGCACTGGATTTTGTTTGCGTGTATCAAAGTAAATGGAGGTAAATACAAAAGGGTGCCACACTTTTCAGATTTTTGTTTGTAAATCATTTTGAAAATAATACATAATTTTTATTCCACTTCATGATTATACACCACTTTGTGTCAGTCCATCCCATTAAATAGCAATATAATACATTAAAGTTTGTTGTTGTAATAAAATGTAGGTTCAAGGAGTGTGAATATATATATACTTCTGCAAGGCAGTGTGGTTGTAGAGGAGAGCATTTTGTCAGGGTGAGCAGCAAACTGAAGTGGATTTTCAATCATGTAAATTATGTCTTACTACACTGTCCAGGAGAAATCATTGAATTTATCATGCATGACCAAATACTAATTGATACAAATAAAAATCTCAGTTCATCAGCACCACGTTTCTGAAGTGTACGCAGGTTTAACGTTCACAGTTATTTTCATTGGCATAAATGTTTCAGAAAGGATCACTGAATATCAGCAAAGATCTTTGAAATGTTGTGGTCGCTCATCTCGGATTCTGTCAAACTGTACCTTACCAAAATGTAAATGAGGCAGCTGCCACAGAAGAATCGGAGTTAGATGAATTCCCATCACAGGTTATTTTTCAGCCTTTCACTAACAGCGGAGTAACTAGGAACCAATCAGCTGTATTTGTTCAGTAAGAGGGCATGACATTGACATGAAACCTTCAGAGTGAAATGCAGAGGAGAAAAAAAAAACATTACTCATGCTGCCTGATTTAAAAATAGGCTCATGTTTATGCTCCCTGGCTGCGCTCAGTTCACGTTACAGCCTACTCAGCTTTGACCTCAGTCTCTCTGTACGGTGAAAATGAACGGCTCAGGTCTCCAAATGTGAGCATATATGATGAATACCACCATGCTAAGCCTTGTAAATGTATCTACCGTAATGCACATGCATTTGTGCACACAAGCCAGACACGTCTCATTTGGATTTAGCATCTGTGAACTTTTTTTTTCTGCTCTAATAGCCAACATCTACCACCGAATAGCAGAAAAAGTAATAATGTGCATTGCTCACATTGAGGTAGCAAAATATTTGGCATCTGAATACGAATCTGAATACAAATTTGAGGCTGCAACAACAAAAGGTTAGACAGCCGTGACATGCCGTGGTTGTTGTGAGCCCGGAGCGATCACAACGTGAGTCAACATCACTGAAAGCGTCATGCTGGCTTCCGCCCAGTCACACTTCCAGCCTGGATGCTCTTGATCTTTTGGGATTAGGAAGCTGTGTGGGAATCAAGAAATAGAAATAGAGAGAGAGACAGAGAAAGAGAGAGAGAGAGAGAGAGAGAGAGTGAAAGAGAGAGAGAGACACGGGTTTATGTACAGCATCACTCGCAGCTGCTGATCCACAGCAGCCGAGTGTTACACCTTTGTCTCCGTAGACAAGGGATTAGCCTCATCAAACAAGCGTGCCCTGCAGCAAACAATGTGCACATTCAGGGACTTCTTAAATTTACACAGGAGGAGATGACACTATTAGGAAAGCGCTGGGATGCCAGTCTGTGGGAAAAGCTGCGTGTGGCGCCCGCCTGGTGAGATGACAAAATATCACACTAATCACGTTAGGATTGAGAGCTGATCTGAACACTCTCAGACAGAACTACTTACTGCACGAAGCAATACTTCCCTACTTTTAGAAAATATTCTATTTTGTCTGAACCCGCATCAGGGGGTTGACCAAAGCTGGAACAGACAGGTGGGGTCACAGCAGCACGGCACCATACGGAGCAAAGCGGGTTGGCCCTGCAGACGGGGTCTGATGCCCTGCAGGTTGTCCAGGAGGTGCTAAACCACAACACATGGCAACATGGCAACTGTCCCCACAGTTTACATCAAGGGCATCTGCAGGAGATGAATATAATAGCCCTGATTTAGATCATGGAGGGACTATTTAAACTTTTTTGACATTTAGTGTTTAGGAAATGAAGAACATTCATATTTATATTTGCCCAGGCTGTAAGAGAAAAAAGGAAGCAGAGAAAAAAAAAATCTGCTTTTTTTTTTTAAGTGCAGTGCAAGCAGATGGAATCTCATTTGTGGTGCTGACAAAATAAAATTATCACATTAAAAAAAAACCCCGGAAAATCGCAATGAGACATCTCTTTCCAGAAACCGTACCTCAGCCTCACTGGATAATCCACAGAACTCGCTGCCAACCGCTTTCAGAGAAAGTAGTTCAGATAGAAACTTGACAGCAAAATCTGTGGATTATTCAGGCTAACTGGGACACAGATTTGGAAAGAGATGCTTCTCTGAGAATAAAGTTCTCTCCCAAACCTGAGAAGACAGACTATCCCTGCAGATCTGACACCAGAAAAACATTAGAACATGAAAATCGCTGCTGAAAATGTGCTGCAATTTAAATTTTCTTGTTTTGTTTTCAATTAATAAAGTCACTTCCTGCATTTCTGAATGAAATCAAAACCAAGCCACGTTTATTTGGTTGTATTTCTGGCTCAATTGCAGAGTCATGGTTTATTCCGATGCAAGAACGCTTTTTGAGAATCTGTAGCCTGCGAGCAAGGTTTTCAGCTTAGAAAATATACATGTAATGGAGAAAGTGGCAAATTTGCCAAGGAGGAAGCCAGCCTGGGATCATTATTACACTTCACTTTGGCGTGCATGAAAGTGCGAAAACAAGCTGCCAAGAGACACATTCTGCGACAGAATTCACAGCAGAAAAGTACGCGCATCAAAAGTGAGAAAGATGAAACACAAATGTTCAGACATTAGAAAACTGAAATAGGTTGTGAAATTGAGTGCGAAGGGAAAAAAAAAGTGCTCGAAATGCTTTGCAGCTGCCTTGAAATCCGCACTCAGACGAGGAAATGAGAAGGACAAAAAGCACCACAGAATGTGTTAAGCGTTGTTCTGAAATGCTGTTTTTCACAGAAACGTGTTATGTTCAAAGCTGAAAAATGCAAAGAAACTGCAGCTTGTATGATACTGACAAATAACATTGAACAGAAGGATCCTGCTTGACTCTCTCTGTAGAGAAACTGGCCGTAGCTTCAAGGTTTTCCTACAGAGAACCCTACTTATGTCAAGAAGAAAATAAATAATTATTGATGCCAAAAGCAACTCTCAGAATCCACTGCAGATGGTTAGACCAAGAATGAAAAATATCCAAACAGTCAACAATTCTTTCATCCACACAGACACCTTTACATCGCTGAAACTGACGTTGGCCAGTCTGAAGATCGTCACTCCAACAACATGTTTAGGTGATCTAAGATTTTAAAATGCTGCTGACTGGTCACCAAACCTTCGAGCATTTGAAGCTGGAAACATTGTTTGGTTTGTCTTTGAACAGAGATTATAGAGAATATTTTTCCTCTTTAGGCTGAGCAGTTTTAACTGATAGGTGATTAATTTATTCCATCCTTGTGTTAAACCAACACCGAGGAGCATCGTAGAAAGAGTTACAGGAAAGGCATTTCCCTTTCCAATGTGACACTGGTTTAATTAAATGCCTACATGGACCACTGACCCCGATTTCACCCAACACCTTCGCCTCATCCATCATCTGTGCTCCTGGACATGAATGTATCCAAGGAGACTCACACAGTGGCAAACTCACAGATGTAAATTTTCAAAACAGGGATTGTCAATTCCTGACTCTATTTGTCGCAGTAAAACATGAGGTTTCTAATCATTTCTACGTCCAAGTCCAACTTCTAAAGAAATCACATATAAATGAGCATATGTTAAACCAATAATAAAACCTGTAACAAGCATAACACCAACACATGATAAATAATAAAACCAGATGTGAAAATACCATGTTGATGAAAAATAACATAAGAATAGAAAATTATACAAAAAGTAAAAACAAATCACGATGTTGCAAAAGCCACATGGAAAATACAATTTTCAGAAGAAATTTTAAAACAGCAGGTAAAGATGTCGGTTTAATATTTGAAGGTAAATTGTTCCAAAGTTTTGGAGCCACAAATGAAAGAGCTTTATCTTCTTCTCTCACTAGCTAAAGAAACATGAGGTATACAGAGGTCAAAGAGATACTACAGAGAAAAAGCATGTACTGTAATGATTTTAAAATTATTTAATTCTGCGATTCTGCTCAAAAAAATGTAGAGCCATGTATCCCTTATTATAATGGATATATTTTTAAATCATTTGGTATTAGAGGAGAATAAATCTGGCAGTCATCTGCACAGAATGGAGAGAAATGTCACCGTTTCCTGAGGATACACTCAAAATGAGAAGATATAAGAAGAGGTACGAATACTCAACCCTGAGGAACCCCCACAGGAAAATGCACTTGAGTGGAAAAGAAATGTTCATATTAACAGAAAAACTTCCTTCTCTCTATCCCAAATGGAGCTAATCAAATGCATTGCACATTTAAATCCATTGAATCCGACTCCAACACTCCAGATGAGAGATAAAAATACTTTGGTCAACATTATCAAATGCTGTAGTTCTATCTGAAAGTTTATGGATGACAAAAACGAAGGGGTAAAACCTCACTGGAAAATTCAGTCTCCATAAACCCAGTTTTTGCTTAGAAACACATTCAATTAAACAATATATATGTTATTTTTTGAAAGAATGTTGTACCACCCCTTGTCATTTGTTTAAATCTACCTGGAAATTGGAATAACTCAACCGTACACATTTTAATCTCCCAGGCACACACACACACACACGTATCTGTGTCTCCCTCTGGAGCCTCTAACATTTCAGAGCTTGAGCAGCACAGTTTAATCCACCTACTGTGCATTAAGACTGCTCTATTTTCTGCTAAACCGCTGCCAACCTGCTAAAGCCACTTAGAGGGAATGGGCCTACATCAAATGCCACTTGTATCACCATGTATGCCCAGGATAAAATTACCACTGGAACGTTCTGCTCCTGCAAAAGCATGAACTTGCATTAGTATAAGCAGCTATACAGTGGGCTTAAACTTCAGAAAATGTAGAAATGTAGACACTGCACAGCTGGAGCGAGAGTCACCGAGACTGCTGTGTGCTTGGCTATAGAAAATGTTTAAATAAGCAGGCGGGTTTTTATTTTGAAAGTTATTGGAGGAGGGAGAGTGAGATAAAGTATGACATGTCAAAGATAAGTTAACATGGGTCACTGATGAGCCATCTTTTCCTCATTTTCCACCTCTCCCTCAGTGCTCTGTCTCTCCATTCGTTTCTCCCCTCCTCCAACACTTCCTTTTGAGCCTCGTTCTCACCGCTCCTTCTTTCCCTCCTTCAAAATCCCTGCCAACCCCCACTACATCTCACTGCTTCGTCTCTCTCTCTCTCTCTCTCTCTCTCTCTCTTTTCCTTTCTTTGCCTGATTTAGACCTCTTGCCTGAGAGGAACATCAGAGCACAATAGGTTAGTGCTGACTGAGCTTAAGTGGAATGAGAAAACCGGAAAATTTACTTTCATGAATAGATCCAAACAATCAGCAGTGTGAGGGTGAACAGATGAGAAGAAGATGAGATAATGCAGGCTGAGAAGCAAAGGGCAAAGGGCAAGGACAGGAGGAGAGTGGGGTAATGAGAGTCAAAGTGAAAGAAGGTGGAGCGAAGGTCAGTGGGCAGTGAGGATGTTTTCATGACTAAAAGTCATGAATTGTCGACTGAAATTTGTGACTTGATCTTGTACAACACATGAGCTCACGTCGGTGTGTTCAGAGTTTCTTAAAAGCTTTCTTTAACACTCAGATTTCAGTTTTCTCTACAGCTGTGTAGGAATTTCTTTTTCCCGGTTCCGGAGCACAGGAGTTAATTCCAGTTTTTCCACGGATCCTGGTTCTCTGTTCGAAATTGAAACAGGTCTGATGTATGAGTCCACACGCTTCTTGAACAGAAAAAAATATATGGATTTGATGTCCTGAGTTTGAAAATACTGGCAAAAAAAAATACATTTGTTCTAATTTTGAAAATATAGAAGTTCTGTTTCTATCCTACTTTATGGATCTGTTGTAATAACGTGAAAACTCAGAAAATGCTCACTGAAGAGCATGAAAACCTCTGCCAAGTAAATAACATAACTGGAAGAGTTCAGGAACGAGCCCAGAATCTGGCTGGTTTTAGATGTTGTGCTGGGTCAATTTATTCTTCATTTATTTCAAATCAGACCTAATTTATGTACAAAAGCAACACCCAGTCACCGACCAATAAAAATAACGAAAGAAGCTTACCAGATGATGCTACATTACTAAGATACTGACAACAACGACAAATATTTTCTACTCTATATCTCAGTGTTACATGACTTTCCTTCATTCGTGGTTGCAACCTGGTCAAAGGTGAGAAAGTTCCAGGGTTACCAGTATGTATACTTTTGAAATATACTCTACNCTCATCAAACAAGCGTGCCCTGCAGCAAACAATGTGCACATTCAGGGACTTCTTAAATTTACACAGGAGGAGATGACGCTATTAGGAAAGCGCTGGGATGCCAGTCTGTGGGAAAAGCTGCGTGTGGCGCCCGCCTGGTGAGATGACAAAATATCACACTAATCACGTTAGGATTGAGAGCTGATCTGAACACTCTCAGACAGAACTACTTACTGCACGAAGCAATACTTCCCTACTTTTAGAAAATATTCTATTTTGTCTGAACCCGCATCAGGGGGTTGACCAAAGCTGGAACAGACAAGTGGGGTCACAGCAGCACGGCACCATACGGAGCAAAGCGGGTTGGCCCTGCAGACGGGGTCTGATGCCCTGCAGGCTGTCCAGGAGGTGCTAAACCACAACACATGGCAACATGGCAACTGTCCCCACAGTTTACATCAAGGGCATCTGCAGGAGATGAATATAATAGCCCTGATTTAGATCATGGAGGGACTATTTAAACTTTTTTGACATTTAGTGTTTAGGAAATGAAGAACATTCATATTTATATTTGCCCAGGCTGTAAGAGAAAAAAGGAAGCAGAGAAAAAAAAAATCTGCTTTTTTTTTTTAAGTGCAGTGCAAGCAGATGGAATCTCATTTGTGGTGCTGACAAAATAAAATTATCACATTAAAAAAAAACCCCGGAAAATCGCAATGAGACATCTCTTTCCAGAAACCGTACCTCAGCCTCACTGGATAATCCACAGAACTCGCTGCCAACCGCTTTCAGAGAAAGTAGTTCAGATAGAAACTTGACAGCAAAATCTGTGGATTATTCAGGCTAACTGGGACACAGATTTGGAAAGAGATGCTTCTCTGAGAATAAAGTTCTCTCCCAAACCTGAGAAGACAGACTATCCCTGCAGATCTGACACCAGAAAAACATTAGAAAATGAAAATCGCTGCTAAAAATGTGCTGCAATTTAAATTTTCTTGTTTTGTTTTCAATTAATAAAGTCACTTCCTGCATTTCTGAATGAAATCAAAACCAAGCCACGTTTATTTGGTTGTATTTCTGGCTCAATTGCAGAGTCATGGTTTATTCCGATGCAAGAACGCTTTTTGAGAATCTGTAGCCTGCGAGCAAGGTTTTCAGCTTAGAAAATATACATGTAATGGAGAAAGTGGCAAATTTGCCAAGGAGGAAGCCAGCCTGGGATCATTATTACACTTCACTTTGGCGTGCATGAAAGTGCGAAAACAAGCTGCCAAGAGACACATTCTGCGACAGAATTCACAGCAGAAAAGTACGCGCATCAAAAGTGAGAAAGATGAAACACAAATGTTCAGACATTAGAAAACTGAAATAGGTTGTGAAATTGAGTGCGAAGGGAAAAAAAAAGTGCTCGAAATGCTTTGCAGCTGCCTTGAAATCCGCACTCAGACGAGGAAATGAGAAGGACAAAAAGCACCACAGAATGTGTTAAGCGTTGTTCTGAAATGCTGTTTTTCACAGAAACGTGTTATGTTCAAAGCTGAAAAATGCAAAGAAACTGCAGCTTGTATGATACTGACAAATAACATTGAACAGAAGGATCCTGCTTGACTCTCTCTGTAGGGAAACTGGCCACAGCTTCAAGGCTTTCCTACAGAGAACCCTACTTATGTCAAGAAGAAAATAAATAATTATTGATGCCAAAAGCAACTCTCAGAATCCACTGCAGATGGTTAGACCAAGAATGAAAAATATCCAAACAGTCAACAATTCTTTCATCCACACAGACACCTTTACATCGCTGAAACTGACGTTGGCCAGTCTGAAGATCGTCACTCCAACAACATGTTTAGGTGATCTAAGATTTTAAAATGCTGCTGTCTGGTCACCAAACCTTCGAGCATTTGAAGCTGGAAACATTGTTTGGTTTGTCTTTGAACAGAGATTATAGAGAATATTTTTCCTCTTTAGGCTGAGCAGTTTTAACTGATAGGTGATTAATTTATTCCATCCTTGTGTTAAACCAACACCGAGGAGCATCGTAGAAAGAGTTACAGGAAAGGCATTTCCCTTTCCAATGTGACACTGGTTTAATTAAATGCCTACATGGACCACTGACCCCGATTTCACCCAACACCTTCGCCTCATCCATCATCTGTGCTCCTGGACATGAATGTATCCAAGGAGACTCACACAGTGGCAAACTCACAGATGTAAATTTTCAAAACAGGGATTGTCAATTCCTGACTCTATTTGTCGCAGTAAAACATGAGGTTTCTAATCATTTCTACGTCCAAGTCCAACTTCTAAAGAAATCACATATAAATGAGCATATGTTAAACCAATAATAAAACCTGTAACAAGCATAACACCAACACATGATAAATAATAAAACCAGATGTGAAAATACCATGTTGATGAAAAATAACATAAGAATAGAAAATTATACAAAAAGTAAAAACAAATCACGATGTTGCAAAAGCCACATGGAAAATACAATTTTCAAAAGAATTTTTAAAACAGCAGGTAAAGATGTTGGTTTAATATTTGAAGGTAAATTGTTCCAAAGTTTTGGAGCCACAAATGAAAGAGCTCTATCTTCTTCTCTCACTAGCTAAAGAAACATGAGGTATACAGAGGTCAAAGAGATACTACAGAGAAAAAGCATGTACTGTAATGATTTTAAAATTATTTAATTCTGCGATTCTGCTCAAAAAAATGTAGAGCCATGTATCCCTTATTATAATGGATATATTTTTAAATCATTTGGTATTAGAGGAGAATAAATCTGGCAGTCATCTGCACAGAATGGAGAGAAATGTCACCGTTTCCTGAGGATACACTCAAAATGAGAAGATATAAGAAGAGGTACGAATACTCAACCCTGAGGAACCCCCACAGGAAAATGCACTTGAGTGGAAAAGAAATGTTCATATTAACAGAAAAACTTCCTTCTCTCTATCCCAAATGGAGCTAATCAAATGCATTGCACATTTAAATCCATTGAATCCGACTCCAACACTCCAGATGAGAGATAAAAATACTTTGGTCAACATTATCAAATGCTGTAGTTCTATCTGAAAGTTTATGGATGACAAAAACGAAGGGGTAAAACCTCACTGGAAAATTCAGTCTCCATAAACCCAGTTTTTGCTTAGAAACACATTCAATTAAACAATATATATGTTATTTTTTGAAAGAATGTTGTACCACCCCTTGTCATTTGTTTAAATCTACCTGGAAATTGGAATAACTCAACCGTACACATTTTAATCTCCCAGGCACACACACACACACACGTATCTGTGTCTCCCTCTGGAGCCTCTAACATTTCAGAGCTTGAGCAGCACAGTTTAATCCACCTACTGTGCATTAAGACTGCTCTATTTTCTGCTAAACCGCTGCCAACCTGCTAAAGCCACTTAGAGGGAATGGGCCTACATCAAATGCCACTTGTATCACCATGTATGCCCAGGATAAAATTACCACTGGAACGTTCTGCTCCTGCAAAAGCATGAACTTGCATTAGTATAAGCAGCTATACAGTGGGCTTAAACTTCAGAAAATGTAGAAATGTAGACACTGCACAGCTGGAGCGAGAGTCACCGAGACTGCTGTGTGCTTGGCTATAGAAAATGTTTAAATAAGCAGGCGGGTTTTTATTTTGAAAGTTATTGGAGGAGGGAGAGTGAGATAAAGTATGACATGTCAAAGATAAGTTAACATGGGTCACTGATGAGCCATCTTTTCCTCATTTTCTACCTCTCCCTCAGTGCTCTGTCTCTCCATTCGTTTCTCCCCTCCTCCAACACTTCCTTTTGAGCCTCGTTCTCACCGCTCCTTCTTTCCCTCCTTCAAAATCCCTGCCAACCCCCACTACATCTCACTGCTTCGTCTCTCTCTCTCTCTCTCTCTCTCTCTCTCTTTTCCTTTCTTTGCCTGATTTAGACCTCTTGCCTGAGAGGAACATCAGAGCACAATAGGTTAGTGCTGACTGAGCTTAAGTGGAATGAGAAAACCGGAAAATTTACTTTCATGAATAGATCCAAACAATCAGCAGTGTGAGGGTGAACAGATGAGAAGAAGATGAGATAATGCAGGCTGAGAAGCAAAGGGCAAAGGGCAAGGACAGGAGGAGAGGGGTAATGAGAGTCAAAGTGAAAGAAGGTGGAGCGAAGGTCAGTGGGCAGTGAGGATGTTTTCATGACTAAAAGTCATGAATTGTCAACTGAAATTTGTGACTTGATCTTGTACAACACATGAGCTCACGTCGGTGTGTTCAGAGTTTCTTAAAAGCTTTCTTTAACACTCAGATTTCAGTTTTCTCTACAGCTGTGTAGGAATTTCTTTTTCCCGGTTCCGGAGCACAGGAGTTAATTCCAGTTTTTCCACGGATCCTGGTTCTCTGTTCGAAATTGAAACAGGTCTGATGTATGAGTCCACACGCTTCTTGAACAGAAAAAAATATATGGATTTGATGTCCTGAGTTTGAAAATACTGGCAAAAAAAAATACATTTGTTCTAATTTTGAAAATATAGAAGTTCTGTTTCTATCCTACTTTATGGATCTGTTGTAATAACGTGAAAACTCAGAAAATGCTCACCGAAGAGCATGAAAACCTCTGCCAAGTAAATAACATAACTGGAAGAGTTCAGGAACGAGCCCAGAATCTGGCTGGTTTTAGATGTTGTGCTGGGTCAATTTATTCTTCATTTATTTCAAATCAGACCTAATTTATGTACAAAAGCAACACCCAGTCACCGACCAATAAAAATAACGAAAGAAGCTTACCAGATGATGCTACATTACTAAGATACTGACAACAACGACAAATATTTTCTACTCTATATCTCAGTGTTACATGACTTTCCTTCATTCATGGTTGCAACCTGGTCAAAGGTGAGAAAGTTCCAGGGTTACCAGTATGTATACTTTTGAAATATACTCTACCTTGATATTCATGTCCTTCAGTGAAAATTGCAGATAATTTAACTTAATGCCTTCAGTATAAAAAGGGATTTTGAAAAAGCAACCATTCAGAGCCACTCATCTGGAATCTTGTCTTTCCTCAGCCATCAAATGCACTACTATATTTACTATACATAGCGAGCATCTTTACTTGCTAAGAAAACTACATCCACTGCCACACACACACACACACACACACACACACACACACACACACACACACACACAGACATCGCTTACTCTTGGAAGTACTTACCATCTACACGAAGGGCAGAAAATACCATAACATCCTAAACAATGTAATGTCCCCAGAGCTAATCCATTCTTATAAAACAGCAGCAAACTGATCCCTCTGGTCACATTTAAGCATTCTTGCAATTTCAGAGACAGATGGGTTCATTTTTTTTCCCCCAACCAGAAAACCATCAAGCATTTGTTCCTGGCTCTTCAATCAACTTGCAAGCTTCTTTTCCTCTTACCGTTTCCACTGTGCCCAGAGATCTAACATATCAGTCGCCAAATACTTTAAACATCCTTCATCAACTGGGTTTTAGCTCAGTCTACATGGCTCTGCAGCCGCACTGCAATAGGCAGTAATAAGACATTTGCTAAATTTTGTCATTTTCTTTAATATAATTTTTTTTGTCGTTCTTAAAACATTTTATTTCACAGAATTAAAGTTTACCTCCTGCAGACATTTAGAAACTTTTTTCCCAGAGCATTTTTAGGTGCCTGAGGGCGGCCTGTTGAAGATGTCACACTGTCAGACTTTTAAAATGCAACCTCTCAAACGCACCACCCCTGATATGCTTCAAACAATCCTTCCTTCCTGTGAAAAAAAAAAAAAAAAAACTGCAGTGGAAAAATAAAGAAGAGTACATCACTGAAATGATGTTATAATACAAAATCGCTTTATAAACTCTAATTTGATGTGCACAATACAATGAGCAGACCTCACTCTAGGCCTGCAAATGTTTGTGCTTGTTCTAAATCATAAAGCATGAGCTGTTCAGATGCAGTATTGTGTGGCAAGCTGCCGTTGGGGATGACTGTGGTTAAAGTGAGTTCACCGTCTGCTTTGTCTCTGCGGAGCACGAGCCTTCCTACCAGAGTCGCATGTAGAAACTGGTTCACCAGTTCTGTTCCTGACCTCAGCATAAGCAGCTCTGGAAAACAAACCGAAACACTATAAGCTCCTTTGCAAAAACAGGTAAGATTTAGTGATGCCAGATAGCTAAAAAAAAGAGAGAAAGATTTAGCAATTTTTGTTAAACAAATACTTAATGCTTTGCTGAGTGTTGATCCAACTCTAAGGCTTTGTGTGGGAAATTAATTAAGCTATTGTTTGCTACATATGTGCAAAGTGGACTTTGTGTGCCCGTCTAATTCTGAAAGTCGTTGCAAAGTCAGATCTGCCCCTTAATCAGTAGTTGTGTTTCCAAAAGAAATGTGGGAAAAAGTTTGTTGATATTATGCAAATGGTGAAAAATCACAATTTCACAACGGTGGTGTTTCCATTTAAAAAAAAAAGAAACGCAATTAAAATCCCAGATGAACAAAGAGGATGTTGCACCATCATCCTCCTACCTCTTCCTGTTGTCTTCGTCTTTTCCACCAATAGGTTGTTGATCACATGAGTCTTTTGATGTGTTTCCATTGCAGGTTTGCAATTCCGATGCGGCCGAAAAACCACCTCATGCTAGCATAAAAACCTTTTAAGGTTTTTTCAAAATTGGTGTATTTCCATGAGGCACATTTATTTTCACAATTACAATTTGCGCTATTATGTGGTCAATGGAAATGCAGCTAATGTCTCTCTGGCTAAAAAGTGGACAGTTTCACCCAGAGGCACAATGCCTGTGCAAGACAGAGCAGCACTGCAGCCTCCTTCTATCCAGAAAATGATCCCAGCCCCTATTCAAACATTTCTACCTTTGCTTTTTGACATAATTTAGCCATATCGATTAACAGAGAGATATATACAACATGTTGTGTTCATAAAATCATAGAAAAACTATACAAGTACTTTCTTTTCCCAGCTGTAAGGCAAGAAAAAAGGGGAAAAAAGTACCAGTGTAGGGAGAAGGGGGCGGTGGTGAATACCTTCACAAGGCACGGTGATTGCTCCACTCATTAGAGATGTGCCGAGCAGCTGCAGCTGTGTTCACAACCGGCAGCTGGATGCTGTCAGAAATAGGGCCATTGAACAGCCCATGGATCTTGTGAAGTGTCATTTTACGTCTCCCTTCCATGTCTTTCTAAAGTGACGGTGCACGGCGAGTGAAAGGAACAAGCACACCAGCTGTTCACAGAAAGACTGAAGAAGCAGCAGCTCCACCACACCTTCCCAAGGCTCTGTGCCGACACGGAGGATCTATTTTCTTTCCATCTCTTTGCATTTACGCTGGGAACTAATTACTGGGGCTAATTTTGATGGAGTTTTATTTATTAATGTGTTCTGCATATCTGCAGTAGCATACAGTTCTCATTGAACGTTTCTTGGAACGCACACTGTCATTCTGTGCATCTTCTCATCTAGTTGTGACCCTGAGCTCAGCCTGAAACCCTAGATATCTGACCGACTCACCAAAAAAGGCTCACAGACACAAACGACGGTGTCTGAAAAACATCTTCTGGCATCCAGAGACTCCAGCAATGATAGTGCACCGCCATGCTGGCAACATGCATCCCTTTGTCCCTGATTACGTAAAAGCGCTGATCCCCCCAACAGCGCAGTGAAAAGTCCTGACAGAAGTTATGACCCCATGTCTGAAACACCCTCCTCTCTGCAGAGACTGCACCGAAACGATGACGTTTCCCAGCGTAGAGTCGCACGCGCCTGAGTCACCGCAGAACTGAGCTCGTTCTTGTATTTAAAACAAATACTGTTTACACTATGAGCACCGACTCCCACTGTCTGAACCCGGAGAGACTGCAATCTGGCTCACAATCAAGAGCTCCAACTGTGAAACAAGAAGAAATGGACAGAGCGTGTGGGGGAGTGGAAGAGAATTTGTGGATGTTTTTCTGCGTTATTGAGATCCTTCTGGTGAAGATGAGCAGCCCCGCAGGCGCTTCTGTCTGCCACACTGACCCAGCTGCAGCTACTACATCGTCACTGAGCGTGTGTGTGTTTGCCTCAGCCTCTCGATGTGTTCATTCAGTCGAAGCACGGGAACGCGGACGCTAACATGGCGAACACAACCAATCTGAGCAATGAGGCCTTGTGAGGCTGGGACAGATTGGAACGGGGGCAAAGGAACTGTGTGTGTGTGTAGCTCATGATTTAGTCCTCTATAAATAGTTTTCTCTTACACACGTGAACATTTTAGTGTCTTTCCAGAGCCGAATTTTGACAGTGAACATTTTTTCCCCCCTCCATGTCAGCAAAATGTCAGCACCCTCACATATGCTGCGACTAAGGGCATCCTCTAACTCTCCCTTGCTGTACCTCTCTCATAAATACACAGTTGACTTCTCTCGGAGCCGCTGCACGGGCCAGCTCGCCGTCCCCGATGACCTCATCCATTCTCGGCTCTCACACGTCGCTGCCTCCGAGTCCTCGCCATCCTCCGAGTTCTCATGTCTGTAAACACCAAATGTTGCACACAAACCCGCACGGCGGTTTTCGGAAGCCGTGCTGCTCCCAATGTGAAGAGCGAGGAGTGTGAGTCAGTGTGTGCTCCGACCGGGCATGTTGTGGGCGGGGCTAATCGTCCTCATCCTGTCACTTCCTGTGTTCTTCTGTCTGCTCAGGTTTTTGGATGAGTGTTCACACAAAAACATCAGATCATGGACACAGATTAGAGACCTAACAAATCCATCCGCTGCCGTTGCTCCCTAAATGAACCAAAACACTGAACTGACAAAGTGAAGTTGGACTGAAGCTGAAGAAGACCCCAACAGGATCTGATCAGGAGGTCATCCAACTAAAGATTTTAAGGGTGGATAGACACCTGCCCTTTTTAGTCAACTTTAACCGAACTGTAGGACATTTGCCTAGAAAGTCTTTTTTATTTAGGGAGGTGTGATGCGTAATCAAACACTGTGAGGCAGACCAGACATAAATACAAGTAGAACAAACGCAAGAGTTTAATGCAACAGGAAGAAATGGCTCATGGTCTTTTACCAAAGACAAAAGACAAATCTGATGCTACTCCATTTTTGCTTACATTTCGTGTCGTCTTTGGAGGTTTTTGTGCCGTTTCTTTCAGTGGTTCCCGAAGCAGCGCCTCCACAAGCGAGGGGAATGAACAGGTTGCTCTATGGGTTTGGATTATTTGACACAGGTCCGTGTGAAAATGTAACAAATGTTGCAGTTTTAGTTCCCAATTGAACCAAGTCTACTGGACCACCAGGTGTGAAAACAGCCTAAGTTTTAAAGACATTCCACATCACACCATTTGCACTCAGCTTCTTGGAGTCAGTACTTTGGTTATTCACCTTTCTCTGTGTTTACATCTGGTCTTGCATTCCAGAGGCAGACTTTACCTGATTTATTCTAACACATGAATATGCTCTCTTTTAAACCATTCCATTATAGTTCTGGCTGTAGGTTGTGGTAAACCTCTGCCCGGTCTCTAACAGACTTTTTTCCATTATTGTCCTGTACTTAGCTCCGTCTATCTTCCCATCAAATCTGACCTACGTTCAGCCCTTGCTGTTCAGTGTGGGTTTGTTTTCTGCGACACATACATTTTCTTTTCTTCAGACCAGAGCGCCTTCTTCCACATGTTTCCTATGTCTATTGCTTTGCTTGTGTTAAGCAAAGCTTCTTGAGTCTTTTTTATAGCCCTGGCTCTCTTCTTGCTTCTCTTCCATGAAGTCCAGACTTGTGAGGTGTGTGACAAACAGCTGTGCTGACAGATTCTCCACTGTGAGCTGATGTCTGCAACTACTCCAGAGTTGCTATGGCCCTATGGGCTTCTTCTCTGATTAATGCTCTCTGTCCCCTGCTTCTGAGTCTAGGTCAGGGGTCAACAAAGAGCCATTTTGACCCTCAGTCAAGCAAAACATGTCTTTTAATCTGCAAAAGCTTCATGAAAGACATTGTCTTATTTTTTTCAGTCTCTACCATAGGACATTTGTTTTGATTTTTAGATAGCAAAAAAATAAAGAAATCATATAATTTACATAAAGCAAATGAATAATTTGTCTGCTACGGAATACTCATAATTTTATAGAATATAATGTGAAAAAGTGCACATTTTGCAACCAAAAGACAAAACATGACTTCAAAAAAAAAAGCTGCAGACTACAGACCTTTGGTCTTGATGGATGACCATCTCTTGGTAAGTATACAGTTCTATCATACTGTATTTTATTTAGGGGTATTTGTGTGAGGTGGGGTTGAATAGAAATACATACACTTTTCAGATCTTCATTTAAAAAATCATGTTACATTTTCCATTTGTTGCACAATGATGTCCTGTTTTTATGGTGGCTCATCACAAAAGATCCAAATGAAGTACATTGAAGTTTGTGGCTGTAATGAAAAACATTTGAATAGTCTTGCAAATGACTGTATGTATTAATAATCCATGGAGTAAAGAGTGTGTTGTTTAGTTCCTATAAAAAAAATACTGGGTTTTAGAGCTCAGAAGTTCTTATTGGGTTTAATAGGGAATGGCATTTATGTAATAGAAACCACTTTCAACTGAACCTGGTTCTTTGAAAACAAAAATTAACACTAATACATTTGTAAAAAAAAAAAGTCTTGTTATTATCATTGACATAATCATAAGTAATTTACTATAATTTAACAGTTTGAATACCATATGAGGGTGAGAACCTTCCACAGTCTGATTACATTAAATTTATTTTTGCATGTTTTACTATTATTTTGCAGAAAACAACAGTTAACCTTATGTCTTGTACAGTCGCCACTGTGAGCAAACTATGCTGGAAAGACTTGACTTACCCTCATATTCTGGTTTCGAGTCACAGTAAACCTCCTCTGCTTCTTCTTTCCCTCAAGAGTTGTTCTCAAAGGCCCCCATGTACTCGCAGCAATTATTTTGTGATAATTTGTTTAATTATCATCTACGCTGGATATTACCAAGTGTCCTCAAGTCAAATTTGAACGTTCTAATGACTTGACTGATATTAGATTTGAATAAGCAAAGAGGTGATGGCTGAAAGGAGGTAAGATTGAAAAACCTGTGAATTTAATTTGGATTGTTTATATGCATTTTTCCAAAATTTGGATTAGCGCAGAGGTTTGTGGTGCCTCACTGCAAAGAGTCTGTTTATTTTTCACTCCTCATAAAGTCAGCCAAGACCGCAGTTTGATAAGCAGCATCTTTTTCTGTCTTCTGTGTTCTGCACACCTTGTAACGCACACAGCTGTTTTCTTTCATTCTCATGACTCATGCTCTTATTTGGTGCTCAGGACGTAAATCAGAACTGGCAAGACTACGGCTCAGGTTTACGCAGTTGACTGCAAACTTCACCTAGAACTGAGTTTGAGCAATTATAGAAAAAAACGGAGTAACATGAGCTGCAAATCAAAGGAGCATGTCCTTTATTTTACCAGTTTATTTGTTGTCACATTTTGGCTCTTTACCACAAACTCCAGCCTGCAGTTGAAAAAGAAGTTTGTGTTTATTTAAGCAATGCTGTCAAAACTTTAGAGACCCTGAAAAAAATTCATACTGCTCATCCTAGGGTGTCCCTGAGTTTTCAAAACATGACTGATTTTGTGATAATCAAGGGTTCTGCCCAATGTAAGCGGTCATTATATGTTTAAGTCTTTCAAAATTCTTTATTTTGCAAATTCATAAATCTTTTAACTCATCCATAGTTAATCTTTATTAAATTACACTAATAACAGCTGTAAGGAGGAGATTGGCTGGAATTGCTTTTTGTTCTTTCTCTTGTCTAAAGAATGAAGTAGAAAATGATGCCAGAATATATTTAAATTTTTAAGTGTCTAAAGTGAGTATTTCCCATGTTTATCTCTGGTCAGATGATCAACTCCAAATTTAGAGTAAGAAACACCAAGACATGCAAAATTCATTTTTTTCTCAGCTTTAAGGAGCGATTGTATAGTATTAGCTTAGTATTTTGGTTTATCTTTGAGTATTTGAGTTTCTTTTAGATAATAAATCATAAGCAAGTAGAAGCTGAAATGGTTGAAATAAACACATTGTCGGATTACATTAATTTCTACATCCAGTCTATATTTCTCACAATCTTTAACTGAACTGTAATAACATTTGAATGACTGATACAAAATTAGTCATCATCTGTGAAATATACAGGAATTTCCTTGCTTTCCTCATTAAAGCTGTTTGATGAAATAAATGAAAATATTAATCCATATCATAGAAATCTGATTGATTTCTGTATCTATATTGAGACTTGTTAATCTTGTACAACAATATAGTTCAATCCTACATCAGTGTACCTTTATGGTACTGATGATGTACTTCAAACTGAAGGCAAGAAAGTTGCAAATGAAGTTACTAAAATGCTTCAAAACATCAAACCTGAAACAGCTACAAGTTTTATTCTGATCAAATTGGCCTAGAAAATGTTCGTTTCTGCTAAACACACCATTCTTAATCTCTGCCAGTTTGAGCCAGGTTACCCCTGACTTAGCAGAGCAAAAGTAAAAGTTACATAAGACACTGTGTATTGGTAAAAATGTGTCTGCATGAGGCCAGCTCTGATGAAACCAACTGAAAAACGGCTCATATGCTCTGCTGAATCAAGCCCTCACCCCAAAGGCAAACTCATCATCTTCTTCCCTGCCGGAGCGCCAACATCTCCTCCTCTCCTCCCTCTTCCTCCATGTCAGACCTTTGCTCAACCAAATTCAATTAACTCCAGCGCAATCAGAGCGTTTTAGCACGTGTCACGGCTCGAAGGTGAAGGTGAGGCTGGCTCTCAAAGTAAGCCGATGACGTCTGAGGAGCCGAGGCCGAACGGCGGCGCCATCAAAGCTTCGGATGCCGGATGGTGGATTTATGTGACAGGCTGCCTGGAGATGTTAGCATTGCTGGGCGTCATGGATCTCGCAGGAGCGATCCCAGACTATTTGCGATGTGACTCAGATGACTGCATAGATTTTCGCCCTCAGCCAGGAGAGAGCATCCTGTCCCCTGTTAAACATTTGGCCTGCCACTGTCGAAGGCTTCACACCTGGCTGATGCGTCACAGGGAGCAAAACTACCATTAACATATTTAAAAGAAAGTATTTATGATACCTCAGTCATTTACAACAAAAGAGTAAGATCAAGCTGATTCTACAGGACACCCACCTTGATCTCTGTGATGACAGCGCCTTACAACGTATTCACATCAGTGCATTTGGTTAGGTTATTATGCAATATGTGGTGGTGCACTGAAAAACATAAAATCTTGCCAGGTATTTATGTCTAGTTTCTTGTGAAAATATCTTGGTACACTTGAAATAGGACAAAACTAACTTGAGAGTAACTTCAACAAGATAAGTAAGTATGCTATAAGTCAATAATTCGTGAATTTAGGTTAAAAAAGGACTAGTTTCTTACTTATAAAAAGTTTTTATTTTTATTCTTTTTTTTACCACCTATGTACTTTTAAGTTTGTTTTGTGTTTTTTCAAGTATACTGAGGTATTTGCGCTAGAAACTGGACAAAAATACACAGTAAGATTTTGTGTTTTTGCAGGGGAAAGAACCAATGCAAATACAGATGTAAAAATGCGGCATGCACATGCACCTATCCCATTTTAGTCTGATACCCCTAAATAAATCCAGTGCCACCAGCTGGTTCAGAAGTCTAGTCCGAGCTACAATAGAAGGATCCAGATCCAAGTACTGATTTATATGTTACAATGGTCCAGTGGCAAGATTTGAAAACTTACTAATGTCCTCCATCTGTAATCTATGTAAAGCTTAATTTTCTATATCTTTAAATCTAAAATAGACATATAAAAAAGGCAGATGGTTCTTCAAAGAACTGACAGAAAAATAGCAGATAGGAAACCCCGGTGTGACTCTCCAAATAGACAGCCAGGATTTAAAGCTCTCCTGTAATTGTACAGTAGAGGGACATTTGGGACAGAGGCATCTCCAGATGGTTCAGGGATATTCCAGGCCACACTGCTTTGAGGCCTCTGTGTTCAGAACAGCTGAAAGAAATGTGATTGACAGCGATCCTTTCACAGCCTGTCATGTCACATGTAGTCTGAGATGATGAAATTTCCCTGTCTTTTCTTTTTTTTTTTTTTTACCTACTCAGCCTTTCCTTTCTTTTTTCCATCTATTTCAGAATTCAGACTGATCCTTTCTCCAAAGTAAAACACAACAACATGGATGTGCTGGGAAAGAAACCTGCTGCTGTATTCCACAACTTAATTACCTGCTTGTCTACTCGCATGCTAAGACAGTGCTTGTGTGTGTTTTCAGCAGTGATTATCTTAAAGTCTATCACCCTCCTACAAAGAAAGTGATAAGAAACAAAACTGGTAGGAATTAAAATATTCTAGCTCTCATCCAGGATTCTGGACTCTTAGAATAAAATTATATTTCAACTTGCATGCTGCTAATTTGTCCTTTGAGTAACAAATATTTTAATTCTCATGAGAAATCTAAATGTGCAGCTTTACAGCTCTGAGTGTGAACACTCTGCCTTGCAAAGAGTGAATGAATATGACGCTTCAAACAGCAACGGTCACTCGAGAGACGCTTTCTTTACACGCCTGCGTCGCCATATCGGATGCTCTCATCTCTTTGAGGAAGAGTTTAAATGTAAACTCCTAGAAGCCACGTGAGTCACACACAACATGACCACCCACGCCTGAGTGTGGGGGCTGATGAGTAATTCTGCTTGGACTTAGACAGGAGGCGAGTCTTTGAAGACAAATCCCAGCGCAGTGAAGAAATGCTGAAGAACAAACACGATGCTGTAATGCACCTCCGATTGCCAGTGGATGATTTTCATGGAGAATTTGACAACATAGCTTTTTCTTGGAGCAGATTTCAGGTTTTATGTCTGTGAAGAAAAGCAGTCGGCTGATGAAAACTGACAGCTTGAACTTGACCGAAGGTTCCCCATCTTCAGGCAGGAAACATCCAGCAGGGAAACCAGGAAAATGGGTGATTTCACAGGATTTAGAGGTCCACCTCTAAAAACTCCTGCACATAACATGTATTTTAAAGGCTTTTGCAAAGACGCTCCACAGCAGAGGATGAACGATAGGCAGTTCTCAGCAGCTTCATCTTACACCTCCTCATCTCCATCTAAGTAACCAATCTGTATCTGTTTGTCACTTGGCTTCACCAATCATAAAGAGGCATCAGCACACTCAGACTTACATATTAAAAAAACAGCCTCTTATAAGAGCGGTCATAACACCACTCTTCCAGAAAAGCCATGTTTGTTGAGTGCACACCTAACAGCCCATCTTTCAAAGGGTTCTACCACCTGCAGCTCCTCCAGAGTTGCCATGGCAACTATTTTTACTTAGTTTAGACTGACCGCCATGACTTGAGGTTTGACTTTGTGCCATAATCTTTCCATTTTTGGATGATGGGTTGAACAGTATTTTGTCAGATGTTTAAAGTTTTTAATATTACAGTATTTATAGCCCAACCCTTCTACCACTGCTGTGTTCCTTAGCCTTCATGATGCTGTTTCTTTTCACTAATTTTCTCAAAAAAAAAATCTCTGACATTCAAGATGGCATTATACACTGATAACAAACTATTTAGTGTTTGGTCAACTTCCGAAGTAAATTGATTGCACTGGATTTTATATATGGCTAGGTGTTGTACTGAAGGGAGCGAACAAAAATTAACTCCTCACTTTCTAGTGAGGAAAAAGTCCATCATCAGTGCTCCAGGGCCACTGAACAGAGGCTCCATTAAACTGGAAGGGTCAAACGTTTTCCTGAGACTAGTTTGTACCGAAACAACACCATCAATATCTGCATCGCCACTTGAACCAGAGAACTCAAATCTGCTTGGTATTCTCTTGTTATTGGCAGTCGCAGGGAGCACGGGTGCTCACTAACAGCTTGCTTTGCAGCGGCTACATGATTATACATGTCTGCTTACATGCGAGTTGCCACGACGCATCAACTTAATTAATGTGAATGTGCTCGGAGCAGCCTGGAGTCATTCCTGCCCACGGTAGCGAGGCTGTTACATCACTCTAACGCAGAGTAGGAGAACAGGGACACACAGAGGCTACACATGGATGTGCTGTTCTCGTGTGTTGCGGTTAAAAACAGTCCCAGGTCTGCTTTGTTGATCTTGGAGAGCCCTTTGTGAATGAAGCAGGAATGACCGCTTGGGTGAGGCTGTGTGTAAGTGTGCTTTGGAGCTGCAGCTGCTCAAGCCACACACTCTGACGTCTGGCTGCATTCATTAGCTCCTGTGTTTCAGCAAGGATCTGGCACACGGCACTGAGCAGGCTTTCAGCCCTCATCTGTGTCTCTCCTACCCCTGCGCCCCTGGCCAGGCTGCAGGAGTAACGGTGAGATAGTGTGTGTGTGTGTGTGTGTGTAGGTGTGCGTGCGCGTGTGTGTGTGTGATCACCCCCACTGGGTGGCTGAGGGATGGTGGACATGGGCTCCTCCTTTGAAAGTGAAGCGTAGAAAAAGCAAAGCAATCTAGCTGCCAAAGGTAGCATGGCACACTTTCATCACCCGCTTTTGAGTCCAGTCCAGAACATTTTCATGCACGCTGATGAAGGAACAAGTACATGTGTTTAACTTCTTGTGTTACTCGCTCTGACCTCTGTGAGGTGTGTTCACGTGCAGTTAGTGCAAAACCTTTAAGTGTATGACTTTTTTTGTCTCTTAGGCATTTGTGAACCTTAACATTAGTTGCGGTTGGCTGCAGATCCTCATGTGTCACAACAGTTTATGCTCTGTCCTCTGAGGACGCTCTCTGAGCTGCCTAAACAAAGTCTAGGAGATTTGTGAGGCAGGAAACCCTAAATGACATAACATTGGTTTTCTTCTCCGAGACCGAAAACTTTGGTTCATCTTCTCCTCTTCAGTTTATCATCATATATTTACAGCTCTCACACACTATGTATACATTTCACAGTCCTTGTGGCTACAGCGAATTCCAGTGTTATAATGTTTACCATTTTGCAAAATGTAGGCTTTAAACACCAGAACTAACACGTCCAGCACCATCACTCTTAACACAGGGACACCTCAGGGATGCATGCTCAGTCCCCTGCTTTTCACCTTGCTGTCAAGTGGATGAGATGCAGCAGCAGTCATGCACTAGACACAACCATAGTGATTGCTGTCTCTCACAGACAAGGCTATTAGTTGCTACTATTGTTTTTCTGTCATCTTGCACAAGTCTGTCCACTCTCCACTGACATTAAAAAGGCATTTTTGACCCTACAATTGCTGCTCAATGGATTTTATGTTTTTCAGTTCATAATCTGAAAGCCTTAGGGATGGCTGTGGGTAAAAATCTCAAATCGGCTTTTTTTTTTTTTTTGAGATACTTATACCAGCACATCGTGCACTAACGACCAAACCTTGTTCAAAGCCACTCAATTTCCATTTTTTCACCATTCCAATGGTAATTTTGATCAGCCGCAAGCTGTCCTCACAACACTTAGATGCATTGAGCTACTGTCATGTGAGTTGCTATTTTCGTTAAACAATTCAACAAAGTTTTATTATGCATCACAAAAATCTGAACATCTATGTCAATTTTCCAATGGATACTGCATGCCTTTTCAGGACTTTCAGCAAACAAAATTCTGTGTCAAGTTTGTCGTGCTCTCCCACTGTTAGCGGTACGCACAAAGACGTAATCTGCTCAGGCAGCTTGCCACCCTGCCCACTGTTCCTCCATTAAAACTGATAGCAAACTCCCACTTCTGACTGACAACAAATGTCGGGCTGTAACTGTGACTCACGCTCCAAGGATTCATCAAAGCTCGCATCATCTGCCAGGCACCAGACTGTCAGGAGGGGAAAGAGTCCTTCAAGCTCAACCAACAGTCTTCGCACTCCAACGTCTCCAAACGGTAGAGAGACGTCCAAGAAAGCTGTTTGAACTTCAAAGCTCGCAGATCCTGCAAGCTGACGTCTGTGCATTAGAGTCAGCTGGGTCATGTTTACGAACCCGACTGGAGCGCGACAGTGCCAACAATGCCTGTATGTAGCCATTCTATTGCTGGGGTTGATTGTATCAAGGTTAGTCACTGTTGAGGATGTGGTCATTTTCAAATGGTGAAATAAACAATTAGTTATATTTTTGCTGCAGGTGACAGTGAGACTGGATGACATCAGCAGGTTGTGCAGAGGACGTCACACGATTTTAGTAAAACCCTCCTCAGGATTTAAAATCAGATAATTTTGGAAAGTGTTTACACAATGGAAGCCATCAGGTTGAAAAGAGAAAAAAATACTTTTTTGTTACTTATTTTTGTTACTTATTTGTGCTCTCACATCTGCCTTGTGAGAGCACAAGGCAGATGGGTTTTCTTGTATATAGAAACATTCTCTGATCTTACCCATTTCTTGATAGTTTTTGCATGTTTAGTGTAGATTCCTTGCTTACTTTGTTGTGCAAAAGTGTTTATACAGCAAATTTTTTAAAACATTTTGTCACATTAAAAATACAAACTCCAATGTATTTTAATGCAATTTTAGGAGTCAAACTATCATTGCATGATAGAAGGAAAATGAAACATTGTTTTGTTCCAGGATTACCAGTACTTAGATTCATCAGTGGCTCTAAATTTAGATGTTTCCCTTTCTCTGGTGAGGAAAATCATCGGCAAAGCATGATGCTGTCACTCACACGTTTTACAGTGATGTGCTATGTATTGCAAAGTTACCATGATATTAATGCTCTCCTTGCTCAGCCTTTTATCTTACGTGAGTCTTATTAGGTTTGCATTTGTGCCAGACTCCATTTTCAGATGACAAAAAAGGAACAGAGCTCTGTGAGACGCTCAAAGCTAGAGACATTGTTTACAACCTAACCCTGCTCCAATTTTTTTTCCCCCACATCTTCATTCTTGACCCTGTGTGTTCATTTGTGTTCTTTGTTGTGTTATTCACAAAAAAAAAAAAAAAAAAAAAAAAAAAACCTCTGCAGCCTTCACAGAACAGCTATATTTATACTGGGATTAAATTACACACAGTTGTGTAATTTATTTACTAATTAGGTGGCTTCTGAAAGCATTTGGTAGCGATGCAATTGATTTAAGGTATGATTAATGGGGTTGAATACAAGTGTAGCAGATTTAAAACATTTTTTAAAAAATGTGCATGAAAAGTGACAAAATGTAGAAATATTTAAGCAGAATATGTTGGTATTTTGTTTTAGATTTGGCATGGCTGTTCAGGATATTGCAGGTAGAAAGGTACTGGAGCTGTTGTGCAGTTGAGGTTCCTCTCTGGGGCCTCGGGGCCCTTCACCATCTCCTTATCGGAATATGTGTTGGCACTGCCCTCCCCTCGGATGGCTACCAGTAGGCCGGGAGCCTGGGATAGGGGGAGGTGAAATGTCAGGCACAAAATGCAGATTCATGCTGACAAGCAGTGCAGAAAGCATGTTTGCTGCGACTGAGGGAACCTTGATATTTCACAAAGTCAAATGAACATGTCAGCCAACACTGCGGGCCAACTATTGGGTTATTTAAAGTCAGGGTGCAGCAAGCGGGCTGCTTACATCATGGGATCCAGAAGCTGGCTTGTTATCCTCAGCCCCCAGCCCATCTCCGTCTGTGAGACCTGACCAGCGCTCATACTGAGAAAATCAATGAGGGTTCTGAGTGAGAGGCGACTCGCACCGTCTTAATTTAAGCCATCATTACATCACTGTGGTGCTCTCACCTGCTGGACTGGCTGTTGGACCCAGTTCCTGTGTCTTATCTGTGTTCTGCACTGAGCCCATGAACAATGTGTGAGCCACAACGTGAGCTTTAATCAGCAGCGGGACACCAAGAATAAGGAGGAACAATATTCAACCGAAAACGCTGCTAATCATAGCATGGTGTAGAAGTGGCAATGCAGCCAAGAAATCGTTGCCGAGTTAACAACTGACCTGCCAACTACAAACCTTCAGTTTTGTACTCCAGCAGCTTATGATTAGTTAATAAATATCTAACACTTTGCACTATAGCACAATCAGCTGCAATGCCTTTTGTTTTATAAAGTGTCGTTCTACAGCGTGGTCTCCTGTTTCATTTGACAGGAAAGAAAATTAAAGCAATGAAACATTGAAGTGGATGTGTTACACTGAATGATTCAACTTTTAGGACGGCGTCAGTTAAAATTATTTTTATAATGTTGCAGTCACCTGTTGGTGTACTGGCTTAAGTCTTAATGTCATTCACTCAAATGAACATCTGAGGGAAATGTTTCGTGTAATTGTCAAAGGCGAGGGATTCCGTTTCATATTTCATCTAAATGTCTTTTCACTTTATGCAAATGTGAATAATTTCAATTTGGTTTATGCAAAACACAAATGAAGTCTAATCATTTGATAATTTATGTCAAAACTGAACTTTATGCATACATCTATAAACATCCAGAACTCTGTGTGTGTTGGAAAAACTAACACTGCACATCACCACTGTGAAACATGGTGGTGGCAGCATGATGCTGTGGTTTTCTTTAGTAGTCTAGACAACCCCTTAACATTTAAGATTTTTGTTAAGAAAAAATGCAAAACTGCTTCGTGAATTATGATAAAAACACTAAGAATATCTGGAAATAATGATCATAAGATACATTGCAAGCCTTTGACTTACCCTGAGAAAGCAGGTAGTTGTTTTCCTTTCAGCTTATACAACACTGTTCATTTCTACAGTGCCACATTGAGCTGTCCTCCAGCTGATGGACAGTGGCCAGATGACCCTCTCACAGGTCGGACATCACGCTGTCAACCTGGATTACTGTGCATGAATCATCGGGTAGGAAGAGCAAACCGAGCAGAGGTTTAAAATGCAGCAACTCATAAGAATATCAACACCCTTCTAACTTTTCCACAATTTGTCACCAATAAACAAAGTGTTTTATCTGGATTTCATGGGAATACGCAAGATTGTGATGTGCTTTTGTAATGAGCCCTCTTTTAACTGCAATCAAGTGCCTTCAGAAGCTCAAGTACAAATGTTCGAGGAGTGTGGATATTTTGACAGGCACAGTTAGCTGCAGCATGGTAATCAGTGGATAAGCGGCAATCACCTCCCTTCCCCACCCGACCCTCTTCATGTTGTATAGGATGATTGATGAATAGATAGTAATAACTGGAAGCCTGATACTCCAAAGAAATGCGGCTTCATGATGTAGCAGGAACACCCAGTGGAATAAAGTGACATACTGTACATGTCACCAGGCTCCTAGAAACAACCCCGCTGCTCAAAAAGGGGATCTTCGTCTTTTGAAGAAACCAAATCCTTTCCTGTACACAAACGGCAGCAGGAAGCGGGTTATTTTTAGACTGATCAGCAAAGTGGCGAGTCCGCACAGAGGAAGGCATGGCATGTGAAGCCATGCAACAATTTCTAAAAAAGAACCGGAGGACGTTAGAGACAGCCTGTTGGCCTGATAATGTCAATATTATTTCTGTCATCTGAACGCTTGCCTCGCGACACGGAAACAGGCTGGAAATGAAAAACTCCCACTCCCAGGGACAGTGCTACAGCTGTTTAAATACAACCCTTGGAGAGGGTAATTCCAGACTTCCTCCTCTGCAATCTGCGGCATCACAGACAAGTGTCTCTGCTGGGAGAGGTCAACATTTCGGGAATCGTCTTCTTTTATTTTGACGATTTAATGACACAGAGACAGTTTGTGTGAAGTACAAAAGTCTTTCCCACATTTTCTAGATATTTTATTGGGATTCTCATGTTGTGCTGTAGGTCAACACAAAATAGCACATTAACATAGAGTGAAAGGAAGAGAGTTGTTCCCTACAAATAAGATGAATGTTGTGTGAGATGCATTTATATTCAGCTCGTCTGAATCACTACTTTGAAAAATCTGATTGATTGAATTATCTGCAAGTCTTTGGACTGATTTTTAAAACAAATTATTTTATTTTTTAATAAAAACTCAAGCAAAGTAAAATCAGGTGAAATGCATCTCTAACAAGCAATTTCAAGCAAATGCTACAGGTTTTCAGATGATGTTGGGCTGGACTTGCCTCTACATTGGGGGTTGTTGTCTTTCTTACTCTCAACCCTTGATGTATAACTCTAGCCATCATCTCTGGTTAACTTCCAAATTTCTGTGAAATAGACTATATACACTACTTTGTGTTGATCTGTCATAAAATACACAAAGATCTGTGGCTGCAATGCAAAGTGAAATGGAAGAGTTCAAGGCCAGAGGACACTTTTAAAGGTACATCCAGTTCCGGAGAAACATATTTTTAAAGAAAAAAAAAAGTTTAGAGCTAAGCTTAATACATAGAGAGTGGATGTAGTGCCCCATTGGAAAAACAAAACAAAACTGGTATTAAAAGAATTGCAATGACTAGAAATCCACACAAAACAGGCTGGCAGCTTCAAGGAATCCTGCTTCATGTGACAGAGAAGCTAATGTGGACCTGAAGCCTGCGCCCACCTGTCCGGCTCACCCTCATTCTGTCACACATGTAGATTTGTCAGCTGCAGCTTGACGTGCGAGACTGTGCGAGAGGCTGGCGGGCGGGTGCGAACGCAACACCGGCGCACACAGGCCTCGTCTGGCGTCTTCCTCGGACTGGTGTTGTTGTAATCAGATTAATTCAGGAGCTAATTAGTTTCTATTGGGCTCAGTCTGACAGCCGACGGTCACACAGATCCGTATAATAACTTATCAAAAAGCTGATTAACGCTTCAATCCTCCTGCATGCATGCGCCTCCTAAGAACCAAAAGCTGCGTGCCTGTCACGATTAGTTAAGCGTGAAGGAAAGACTTAAGCATCTAGATGAGGGAGGCAAACTCAACTCATGTCAGACTGATGTGTCAGGTGGGATTCGCAGATTATAACTAATAATTCCTTAAAAGAAATGAGCAAAATGAAGCCCAATAGAGTTGCTCTTTTAAGCCCTCTTTTGGACTATTTTGTTGTTGACCTTTGGTAGGCTAAAAATGGGCCCTCGCTCACCTAATGAGCTGCATGTTTGCCAAGAAACTCAGAAGGTGAGGTAAATGTGAGGTCCTGAGGTGGTTGTGTTGGTGGACCTCTGCAGCAGGCCCGTCTCATGCAGCTGTGGCAGCACGACAAATCAGAGCTACTGTGATAGGTCCTGACAGCGGCGCAGCCTTAGCCACGAGCATAAAGCGCATTTGTTATGTAACGGGCCTATTGTTGCCGCCCTGTCACTGCTGTTAAAATTCATTGGATTTATGCAAAATTAGGACCCACACAACATCGTTGTAGCAACGGAGATCGGAAGAGCTTTAAAGTGGAAGCAAAAAGTGCAGAGAAACTAATGGACTGTGTGCTCCTTCCTAAGATGATGATCTCCAGAGAGCAGTGAAGGCAGCACTGTGAACCACGACAACTTGGTCAAATGGCACCGCTTCACACATTTAAGGTTGTGTTGACAACACTCCTCGCCCGTTTACTGCACTCCTGCAAACTGCATTCGCATTTCGTTAATAGATGTCGGGGTAAAACTCCCCGGTTGCTTTTGATCCAAGCCGAGACTAGAAGTCCAGATCTCTTCTCAATCACCTGATTGAGAAACTTTTTCAAGCAAACTGAAACATTTTCACACTTCTGCAGATCCAGAGCCATCTTACAGGACAGTGAGGGAAGCTGAGACGGTCCTGAACGAAGACCACCAAACTGCGACATTATCCACTCTATGTTACTGTACTTTTACACATTTTATCCACATTGGGTTTGAGACGCGTGTATTACTTTAATATTGTTAATAAACTGCTTCCCTTCAGTTTGGATTTAAAAAATTATGTTCTGATTTAAATGCAAAATTATACATGTGCCAAATAATCTAACAGAGCTCATCTTGAGCATCACACCGTCATGGGGACAGTCGTGCCTCCATTGTGGTGAGAGAATGCGTTTCTTTTCAGCTGGTCAGCATTTATTGGAAAATTGAACTAGACACTGGAAAATACCTGGAAGAAAAGTTGATAGAGCCTGTAAAGAATGTGAAACTAGAGCTATGGAAACCTCCAAGCGTAAACATAGAGCCAGAGCTAAAATAAAAGAGTTATCAAATATCAAAGCTTAATGTGTAAGCGTGACTCATAGTCCAGACCTAAATTAAATTCAGCATATGTGCCAAAACTTGAAAATTGTTCACAGACACCGACTAATCTGACAGAGCTTGAGCTGTTCTGCAGACTCTCGAGTGCAAAGCTTGCAGAGACGTACTTCAAAAGATTTACAGCTGCAATAACGAAATGCGATTCTACAAAGTGTCTTCTCTTGGAGGCTGAAAACAAATGCAGGTCACACTTGTCGAACTTACTTCAGGTGGCTATCTTGGAGATTATTTATAAATTTATGGCTTTTTTAAAGACCATTATGAATTCAATTTAATACCTGTCTCATGACGGAAATGTGCAAAAGATAGCCCTGTGTCTTACATCGAAGTAGTTCCATACTTTTTTTTTGCACAGAATGCATGCAGCATCGTTACAGGTCGGAACTAGAACCGAGACAGTGGAAAATCGTCATCTCACTCAAACACCACCCCGCCGCCTCTCTTGGCTCCGCACGGTTTGCTGTAATTTTCAAAATTTATCAGGGCAATGCTTTCACAGGGGGCTAGTTACACTAGGGTGTCGATGTACACTTTTTAAAAACGAATTTAAGACATTTAAAGCTTTTTTGCGGCTGCGCTGACACCACGAAAATGATGCATTTCCACACTGTTCAGATGGAATGATTTATTCATAGTCATGATAGCATAATAAAACAATGAACATTGAAAGCACTGACAGCTGAACCCAAGGCCTCTCACACACAGCATGCACCAACCCGACCCCAGAGTTCAGGGACGCCAGGCATCCAGAGCACCAAGTCACTTTCCTGGCTTCTCAGAGTCCTCCTCCTCTGTCCCGTCCCGGTCAGTTTTCTCCTTGTCCTTTCCTTTTAAACCTTTAAATATATTTTGATATAAAAACAAGCCCACGTATGATGAATCGACCATGTGTGTGAAGTGCTTCTCCTGCTCCAGTCTTCTCCAGTAATCACCCTACGCCGCCACTCGGGGCTGCCTTGGCAGCAGCATGAAGATGACAGCGCCCCTCGCTAAACACCATCTCTTCCTGTTCGTGTGCTCTTCTCAGGGGAAGAAAAGAAAAACTGAACAAAACAAAAGATAGAAAATGGCGGAGTTGTGGGGAGACTGTAATAAAAAAAAAAACATTTACTGATCTCCCTGAAGAAAAAGAAATAAAAAAAATAATAATAATAAAAAAATGACACCTCAACAGTCCAATTAGTAGTAGTGGAGGGTTGTGGAGCTCTGTAGACTGGAGGCACTTTGGCACAGAGCGAAGCACCCCCCCTCCACCTGACAACACAGCAGAGGGTCGGGGGTTAGAAGGATGGAATGACAGAGCTGGCATGCAGAGCCACGTGGTGATGCATGGATACTGGAATGATTTAAAAAAAAAAAATCAAAAGGTTGGGGGTAAAGAAGAGAGCACCTGACAAACGTGGAGGAAAAGGCCAGCCCCTCCTCCAGTTAATGCCACGTTTCAGGAGGAAGAGGAGGAGGAAAAAAAAACAAGGAAAGAAAAAGGCATGATGCAAGTGGATGAGGATGAGGAAGAGCAGCTCGGACCAGGTTACAGAGCGTGAGCAAACAGCGGCAGGTGAAGGAGGACAAAGAAGAGGTGTGAGGAAGCTGCTTGGCAAAGCTATACAACACAAACAGGAAAACAGTCCTAGTGAGGAAGCAGGGTGGAGCCTGAGGTCGACGGAGGGAACACGGTTTGGCAGTCCCTTGGTTTGGCAAGCAGGAGGAAGGTGCTGTGGTCCCTCTTCTCCTCCTCCTCCTCCCATGATCCATCTGTACAGGGCTGCTCCTCATCTCCCCCAAGTCCCCGCCTCCATAGCTGCTTTTTACAGGTACAGCTCCTTGGCTCTGATATGCTGCAGTTTCTCCCTCAGCATGCGGAAGGAGGGCCGCATGGCGGGGTCCAGGGTCCAGCACTGCTTCATCAGGTCGTAGACCACAGGCGGGCAGCCGTCCGGGGCGTCCATCTTGTACCCCTTCTCCACCCGGGGCACCACGTCTTTTAGTGGCTGAGAAACAGACACGCACAAACACACCGAGCAACTTTAGGGCCTCAGTCAACTACTCTGCCATTTATAGCCACGATTACAGTTTTTAAATCACATGCTTTGAAAAGCAGAAGTAGAGTCTCCTGCACAACCAACACAAACGAAGCAAGTGGTTTCTGAATGGTAAAGTTAACAACAAAACACTTGTCTTTTCCAGTAGCCATTGTACAGCAAAACCAGCACGGCAAATGTGCTGGAGCTTTGCTGGGGTTGCTTGGTAAGGGCGCAGTGCGACTCAAATTGGGAGGTTTTTGAAATGGCTTGCTTTCCAGACACCAGAAAACATTAACATATTTCTAAAAAACAGCTGGATGCTTTTTTTTTAAGTGTACTATTACTGTTTTTAGAAACAGTAAGGACCCAAATGAAATTACAAAAATATACAAAATGTGAATTTTGCATAATTTAAGATTGAAAGTGCAAACAGGTTTTATGACAGGTACAAGGTTATTAAATCAAAAGTATCAAATATTGACTGATTTCATGCAGCATTTTAGCATCGTTATTTCCTTAATTCTTCCAATCTTGATTTAAAATTAATGAGAGATGTCCTTTATTATTTTAAAAGATTTCAAAATTAAGGTTTATTATCTTTTAGAAAATGTAAACTCAAACATTTAATACTTTTCTAAAAATGGAACACAATTAAAGCAAATTCCAAACTCTGAGGACTGTGTAGGAAACCAGCTGTTTGTTTTTCCAGCCAAAATGATTCTCCTATTGCACAAAAATAAAACCAGACAACACTGGTCCCAGCGCTAAAGTCTGCCATCTGCTGGTTTATCTCAAATTTGACAACCAGAGATGACCAGCCGGGATACTTACAATTCTAGGGTAAGGCACGCGGCCGAAGGAGTAAATCTCCCAAAGAAGGATTCCATAACTCCAGACATCCGACTTGGTGGAAAACCTCTGTTGGGTAAAGACAAGCGAAGCAATTAACACGTTTTTACATGAAGTCATTCAGAAAGTGACACATAAACACTGCTGACATAATTAGCAGCGATTTGACAGGGTGATACCGCTGCTGCCTGAGGAGGCGCCGTCATTAAAGCAGAATGCGCAAGATCTGGATATGAGGATCCTAAATTTAGTGCTAGCTCATATTTGTGAAGCTTGTTTGTAAAATTGAGATTTGAGCATCCGTGGGGATTATGTGCCCACTTTTCAAAGCAAAATAAATGATTTCCACATGACGCCTGCAAGACATTTGATAAACATTTGAGAAAACTTACAGAAACTCTGTAAATAATCTATAACACCATTATAAGTATTATGGGTTGCAAAGATATGTTCCAGCACTTGAATAAAATAACAGCTTGAATCAAATGTGATAACAGAGTTGAAAGTTTAAACAACCAAGATTTGTTGAAAGTTATCTCATATGCTTGGATTAAAAGAAGAGGTGACATATTTTTGCATTCTGTTGCCATAATTTTTGGCAAAATTTTAATGTCATTAATAACTTATCTTAGAAATTATGTATTGGAAAACAGACACAGTGCTGTAGTAGTTGCTCTGGAGGGGTTCACTATAAGGCCATGCTAAGAAAAAGTTTTACCAGTTGGTATTAGAAACTGAAACTTGAATGCACTGTATTAAAACTAGGATCTAATTGGAATGGATGTTCCTGAATTTGCCAAAAATGATTGCGAAGAATTGGGATTTTTTTTAATTATGTAATTTTACCTTTCTAGATACATTTGTTGTGAACTGAAATAATGGAAATAAACTGAATTTAACTGAACTGATTCAGTTAAATCAGTTGAGCACTTAAGTTTAGAGCTATTTCCATTATTTTAAATAATGTAGACTACCTGAATCAGCTGAAGATAAAGTACCTAAAACAAATCAGGGATGTAAAATTGACTGGTTTCTATGGTTACCATGGTTCAACCTGCCTGAAAAGGCTTTGAGATAATATTTCGTATCTGCACTAATAAGCCCAGCGAAATGTTTTGTTTAGTTTAAATCAGTGGTTCTAACCTTTTTTGAGGTACCGAACCCCCCAGTTTCATATGTGCATTCACTGAACCCTTCTGTAGTGGGTTATATCCCCCCCCTCCCCAACACACCAAATAATTTGAGGTATTCTGATTTAGTAATGTAATTATATTAGTGGTATTACCTCCCCCACGCCACTAGAGGCAGTACCAATCCCGAAAAGATGCGACTAAGGAGCAGATTTAGACTATAGAATTTGGTAAAAACTGTGAGCTTTACTGAAGTAATTAAAGACACAAGTTCAAATCCATGCTGAGAGTGGAACTCATTCAATCAGTGCTCCTCCGCAGCTCTGATTGGCTAAGCGATGTAACGTGATCCTCTGCAGTGAGTGATGGCACAGCGGCGCGTCATCACGACTTTACACAGGTGTGTCTTTACCTCCGCGGCAGAGGCTCCGCCGAACCCGAGACCGACTCACCGAACCCCTTGGGTTCGATCGAACCCAGGTTAAGAACCACTGGTTTAAATTAAAGAAAGCCACAGCCTGTCAGTGCAGATCTGCTGCTCACCTTCTCTCTTAGCGCTTCTGGGGCGGTCCACTTGACGGGCAGCTTGGCAGTGTCCTGTATGGAGGAGGCCTCCTTGGTGAGACCAAAGTCGCTGACCTTGGCGATGTTGTCGTCAGACACGAGCACGTTCCGAGCTGCGAGGTCTCTGTGGACGAAGTTGTTGGCCTCCAGGTACTCCATGGCTTCGCACACATCACTGTGGGTAGAAAGAAAAGGACAACAATATCATAGCTATAACTTTATTACATGAAAGATTATTACATGAAATGTGTGATCTGCTCTTGACAAGAGGAAAAGTCAAACATAGAGACAGAATATTGTGTTTTCAGATCCAATATCTTTGTCTGATAGATATTTTCTTCCTTTTCTTGCTTGATTTCATGCAAATAAAATCTATTTCTAATAAGAGAAGCCAAGTATTCAATGTGTCCCACTGAAAATAAGCCACTGAACACCTCACAGTGGATTAATACACAAATACCTTCAGACTGGAACATTTTCGCTCATTTCATGGCCTTTTTTTCCACAGGTGCTAGACGAAAGCACTGTCTTAACAACTGTTTAATTAAAAAGGGATTAAGTCAAAGCCTATATTTGCCAATGCAGCAGCCATTTTTTCAGAGAAAACCATCTGAATAATCTGTCTGTCTGTAAACAAACGGTTCTGGAGTGCTTCCGGCCAAACGGCTGACGCCGTTCCCATGAAATTCTGCACAACTCCCGACAGCTAATCAAACATTTTCAGATGTAAATCTAACCCAGACGAAAACTCACAGTGAGAACTTTAGCAAGCAGTCCCCACCAAGAACAGTCCGTCCTCTGGAGCGCAGGTAGTCCACCAGGCTGCCCTGTGGGATATCAACGTCAGTAAACTGCTGGATTATGAAAACATCAAACGATAATTCAGAAAAATAAACATGTGCAGCATTCAGTGCATTTAATCTCTAGTATAATCATGAAGATATCGATCATAATCTTTAAAAGCAAATGACTGATACATATTTAATAACTTAAGAGTTATTTATAAGAGAAACAACACACCCACATGCACACTGGTCTGACTGACCTTGGCCATGTATTCTGTGACGATGTAGAGGCTGCCCCTCTCCTCCACAATAACACCGAGCAGCTGCACCAGGTTGTTGTGCCTCAGTTGCCTTTGTAAACAAACAGATGGGAGAAAATGATGCTGTTGGTGTGCAAGAAAATACATAAATCCATTTAGCTGCTCACGCTAAAGTAAAACCTCATTAAGAAACAGAAACACAAAGAATTGTTTCAAATTACAGAAGAGAGAGAGAGAAAAAAAAAGCCTGATCTTACGTCATGACGGAGGCCTCGGCGATGAAAGCTTGTGCTGTGGCATCGTTTTTGATACACTTGACAGCCACCTTGGTCCCTCTGTAGTCTCCCACCATCACATCTAGTCATGAAAGACATGTTTACATGTCAATATGATGGGATGTCTTCCCCGTTTATTGCGATCACAGCTCTGATACAGGATTGCGGCTGTCCTGATCCACCTCTCATTTCTTGAACTTTTGTTTCCAACAAACCAGAATTCCTTGAAACTTTAAAAGTAGGGATGCGAGTTATAGAGTAAGGAGTTGAATATGCAAATTTATAACTTAAAAATCATACAATATGATTTGCAGAATTTTTGTCTTAGATTCACTCTGTTCACAGAATCAATGAAAGGAAGTAAAGAAGCAGCCAAGGTCTAAGGAATTGCAGGGATGATGATGATAATAATAATAATAATAATGATAATAATAATAATAAGAAGAAGAAGAAGAAGAAGAAGTGATTCATCTGCAGAATGACTTCGATTCTGTATAAAATTAAATTATAATTATATTAAAATAAAGAAAAAAACAGTTACTCACCTCCAAACTCCCCCTTTCCAATTGTCTGAAGCAGCTTTAGTTCTTTTCTGTTCAAGGCCCAGCCACCTGCCAAGAGGGGCCAGAAGGGGCTTAATAACTGTAATGCAACATTAACGATATTATTTTTTGTCCCAGAATAATCAGAGATCTACAATCAAACTAATCACAAGATGTAATAAAATACGTTTCACTCTGATGAGAGCTCTCTTTGTGTCGACTTTTAGAATAAGTGCTGCGATAATCAGCCATGTTCAGAGGGATGCATGAAGTTCAGCAAAGGCACATTGGAGGAGGAGGCGGCTGGTACAGATTAACTTTGACTGCTGGTGAAGCCCATGAGTATTCACACACAAAAAAAGATTAATCACCCTCGTGATTAAAGCTATTAGGCTGTATATGACAGCACAACCTTAGAGGGCATGTAGGGTTTGCATTTTACTCCATGCGCTTGCATGTGACATTGCGCTTACAAGGTTAATACGTCGGCAAGTAAATAAATGTTCCTGTGAGCCTCGGTGCCAGAAGCCTAGTGGAGTGGTGTGGTAAAAGTAGGGCAAACTTACTCCTGGAGAACTCGTCCTGCGCCGCCACCGTCCCTTCCATCAACTTGGGTTTAATCAGTCTGGTGCAAAGCCCATCAGCGTCTTTGGTGTAGTGCTGCGCACACAATTTAGCACAATTAAGATGTCATTTTTAGGTTTACAATGTAAAACTACCTTGTTTTATATTTTATGAAGGGTTAAAACAGCAGGCATTAAGACTTGAGACATTGTGTGGTGCTTAATGAATCATCACTTTTAAGACGCTTGTCTTTTATCTGCAGACAGCTACACACGAAAATTGTGATAAAAGGAAAACTGCTGCACAACTTCGTCTGAGCACCGTATATTTCGCATCCAGATGTCACATCTGAAATGGAGCCATAAACAGGTTTGACACAGGTCACTTAAGGCCATAGCAGTGACAAGACAAGGCTACAATAATACACAGCATTCTGTCAGTACTCCAGCTAGACTGATGCGACGCAGCAGAGGGGAAATTTAGTGTGAGAGGTCAGTGATTATGAGATTTTCTACACAAAACAACAAAACCGTGTCATTGGGTCATGAAATCAGGTTGTACTGAGGTTCATATATTATCATGGGTGATAATATATGAACCTCAAGGGAGTAAGACTAAAATTTATAATTTTAGTCTACTTTCTCCTCTCACTTTTTTCCCCTTAAATAATTAGCAATGACAGAAAATATCTTTAAAAACTTTTTATTTCAATAATTCCTTCTCTGAATTGACCTGAATTCAAAGCTGAAACAAACAGATGCTGTAAAACACGCATGTAAAAACATGAAGGTACCTCTTGATTTTCTGGAAACCCCAAAAAATCAGTTGATAAAAAAAAAAAATATAGATTTTCCAAAAATTAAATGTTCAAAAACAGAAAATTTAGATCAATCGATAAAATTAATACATCACCCAGCCCCAGATATTAGACAAATAAAAAATGGAAGTTTGTTGGGTTGTGAGGGAGCTGAAAAAAGGTTGTTACTCCAATTAGGTAACTTTAGACTACAGACTGCAAGTCACCATTACAACCACCAGAGGGAGAGCAAGGTGCAGGAAGAAATACTCTGAGCTAGCTAGTTCTCATGCCTGCAAATGGATCCTCAAATATTAAATAAGAACATGTTCATGGACGATTATGCTATATCTTGGGTTTTCCTCTTGTTGAACTAACTCATTTATGTGTTTGGTACAGTGTTTATCAACTGAAAGGCTCGAAATAGTCTGATTCTGCTTGCGTAACGTTGCAATTGACAAAAAAAGTAATTTACATAAATGTCTTAGCTAAATCAAGATCTTCCCGTATGTAATTAACACTGAAGGCTGTGATTATGAAGTAAAAATACTCAATGAGTTCATAAAAGACAATACTTCTCCATCATGCAATTATATCACTGCTACCACAGGCAGCCCTCTTTGCTTTTATCACATGCATAACATTACTGCGGATGCCGTAACTGACAACAAGCTGTCAGCAAACAGTATGTTTAGGGATAAATTGAAGGCAGAAGCCATATGAAACGTGCTGTGACCAATAACAGCAGAGCGCAGGAACAGACAGCTAAACGGAAAAACACCAAAGAATGTGAAGAATCCTATCTAAGGCTATTTACAGGGGAATGCAGACTGTCTACCGGATAAAGATATGGAGAGACTGACAGGAGGGAAAATGAAGGAGAGCGGGGAATATGAGGCAGCAGGGGGAAGAGTGAGATGGATAACAAAGAGAGGAGGACAAAAAGCAATATGCCAGGTATCCACGAGGGAACCCGAAGAGGGAAAGACTGACAGAGGCGAGGCGGAGAAAGGAAGTGGGGGCAGAGTCGAGTGTGGAGGGTGTGAACAGGATAGACAGAGATTGTGGGTGGCTGATAATAAGAATGCGCCAGAAATGGGGATGATCTCACTGCCAGCTGGCAAATTCCTATCGTCCACTTCCAGTGCCCCACGGGGTAAAAAGATGAGGCCCAATTAGAAGTGTGATAGCCGCCAATCTAGCCTCTCTCCCCCCTGTTTATCTGAGAGGATGAAAGAGCTCTCTTTCTCTGCCTGCCACCACGCCTCCTGTCTTCCCCTCTCCTCTCTGTCCTTCCTCTGAACCTGCCTTCAGATAGCGGGGCAGGAAGGGAGACGATCAAACAGCGCTCAGAGTATGTGCTGGAGTCTTGATGTTAAGGGAAAGGTGGACAGTGAGTGTGAATCCTTCTCGTTTTGAGTTATGCAATCATGTTTCAGCAAGAATGAATACCCAAACTTTAATATGGTGGCAAAGTTTGTACTGTGGATTGTGAACTAAAAAATATTTTTTCAACGCATTATTAGTAACAGTATGTTTCTTTGGTATTTCACCGGGAACCTATTACACTTCCTGGAACAGGTTAGGATGGTTACATGAGCTAAAACATGTTCATTGCATTTTCTGTTCAAAATCAACGTTAGATGATGAGATTTTAGTCTGCTCTGTTTTGAGCTCACTTCAGAATGAGCTGTTTTAGACCCTATTGTGACTTTAAATAAATACAAATAAGCCACACTCATTTACACTTACACTTTACAGAAAAACAGCTGGGTGTGTTTTTTTTTTTTTAAGCACTTGGGCTGTTTTTAGAAACAACAGAAACTCAAACGGAAATACAAAAACATGCAAAATGTGAATTTTGCATAACAGGTCCTCTTTAAAGAATCTAACGGGTTTGTTCTTACACACTGTGAGCTACATTCGTTTTCACACATTTTATTTAAAAAGCACTTCTTTATAATGACAACTGAGGAATACAATAGACTACCTGCATAATAACAAAATCTAAAAAAGAAACAACCAAACAAAAAGAACAAAAAAAAAAACAAAACAAAAACAAACATCTGAGTTCAACCCTCACCTCAACCAACTGCATGAGATTCTCAAAGTACTCCTCCTCGTCGATGGTCAGTTTGCCGTTGTGGTAGATGATGCGGTAGTGCTCCACCTTGCCTTCGCAGCTGACGCACAAAGTGTAATCGCCAGGGTAGTTGGTGCTCTCCCTCACCAGGTAAAGACCCGTCTCTGGGGGGTAGAGGAGACGCTCCGCCTGCTCGCGAGTGATTTTCCCATGAAACCATCTAAAGCGACGGAGAAAGGAGAAAAGTTAGCAAAGCACAGAAAGGGAAGTTTGAAACAACTTCAACTCCTTAAAGTTGTTCATATTTTGTCATATTACAACCACAAATTTTAGTGCATCACATGACAATTTTATCTGAAATTACAGCAAAGTAGTGTATGACATCATGGTAAAAGAAAATGACAATTTACAAAACTACTTCTTACCAAAAATGGTTTCTGTTTACATGCCCTTCATTCCGCTACCCCTCAAATAAAGTCTAGTGCAACCCAATTCCTCTAGAAGTCAGCGGAAGAGTAAATAAAATGTTTGTACTTTAAGGAGACAACTAGTTGTTCTGGGACTAAGAGGTACGATGGAGAACATTGGTGAACAAACGGCATCATGAAGAGGAAGGAAGACATCAGACGGGTCAGACATACAAACTGGAAGAAAGACAAAAGCAAAAGGCTAAAGGCCTTTGAATTGAGCTTCTAGTAAGTGAACAAAAGTAAACATAAAGCAAGAGCAACAATCAAAGCATATGGGCATGCTAATATGGCCCAGTCAAAGTCCATACCTAAATATAAATTAAGAATCCACGGCAACACCTTGCTAATTCTCAGATGTATCCAATCTGACTGAGGTTGAACTAGCCTACTAAAAAAAGGGGTTAACAGTTCAGCCTCAGGATACAAAAAGCTGACAGAGGCAGAAGACTTTCCCACGGTGGCCTGGCAGCACTGACACATGGAAGTCTGATACAAATGCACGTAACTTTTTTGTTTGGTTGGAAATAAAAATGCTACAAGACAAAAGGATTGTCTCCTTTTTTTGTGTTTGGTAAATATTAGCAACGAGTTAATAGAGCAGGGTTTTGCTCAAGGTAGTGGCTGCTGGAGGATGCGATTACAACACAACCCATTATCCCACCGGATCAATCGGGTCTTCTTTTTGTCAGATGCCTGCTGAGCCAAGAAGACGCCTCCTCAGAGTAAGTAAGAGCTAAAAAAAGAAGTTCTATAAACTGCATTTGGCCACAGTTTCTGTACTGAGGAAAACAAACAAAAAAAAAAGAAGAGAAACTATGTCAACGTCACTAAACTTGTGGAGTTTCAGCCGCACACAGTGATTTACTGTCTTTTCTGAAAGAAGAAGCGAAAAACAGGAGTGGAGCAGTAAAGGGAAGCCAGCAGCAGCGCTTTCACTCAGACCAGAGGCGGAGGCTCTCGTCTAAGAGATTCAGTGAGAATATAGAATGTACCTGGTCAAAAACAACAGGAAACACACACACACACAAACGCGCGCGCGCACACACACACACACAGAAATAAAGTCTGGGGGCAGAAGAGGAAACTGACATGCAGGCACAGCAATAACAGGAAAATACAAAGAGGCTTAGACGGGGCAGCGAGTCCGACAGCCAAGAGACCCACTCCTGAGTGAGGCTCGGGGGAACTGAGAAGTGACCTGAACTTTTACTAAATGGAAGAGGAAAAAACAAATTGAGTCCTCTGCTAAAATACAAAGGTGCTAGTTTCTTTTTTACATAAATGTCTATTTCAGATCAAATGCCTTATTTTAGAATAAAGTTCTGTAATGCTCTAGGTTGCCTCTAACAACAGATCAGGAGGAAGCACAGAACACTGCACAGTTGTTCATTGACTTCTGCCACTCATGGAAGAACGATTCCATGAAAACAGTTTCTTCCTTACTGCGTTTACTGGGTGGTAATTAACTACTCTAATTGATTTATCCTGTTTTTCGGTGCTTGCCTCCGTTGCACCCTCCTCTTCCTCAGTTCTTGGGCTCATGAGACGTCGGAGGTCTTCGTGGTAAAGCAGCTTAATGCAGGTTGAGTTGATTAGATCAGCGATTGCAGCTTCTCCAATGGACAGAAGCTCTTTAACTCCCACTAATCTGAGAGTGGACGACAAGCTGTGTGAACGGCCGCGGATGCGCTCAGTGGAAACACAGTGCTGCTTTGTTCCGAGAAGCCAACCGCAGTTTTCAGACGTGACATCATGGTGAAACAGGACGGAGTCCTAAACATGCCTGGTCCAACATGGAAGGAGGAAATTGGACACCAGTGTTTAACGTCCTTGTTGTTATCATAGGATGGTGCCACAATGAGGAGCAGAACTCGCCCACAAGAGGGCAGCAGAGTGAACAGAAGCAATAAGAGCCCCCAAGATGGCATCTTCTGCTGAGTATCAACAAGTGAGTGTGAGAATGGGGACAGAAGACCACAGCTGAACCCTTATGTAACCCAGAATAGAGGGAGAGGCCATTACTGAGACATCTGTTAGTGATTCATGACAACATTTAAAATGTCCCTCTGCGTCACTAACAGTAATATCAGGACGGCTTGTGCGCAAAGAGAGCACGAAAATGTGGTGATATCACTAAAATATGACCTGGCCTCCCCATTGCAACACAAATATACAAAGAATTTTAATTAATACAATATCACACCACAAATGGTTATCTACGGTTTACAGTTATTAATTTTATTAAAGTCTATGTCAGATATTCATGTTAAAGTGCAAAGATGTACTTTTCAGAGACTGACATTTCTGAATTAAAAATATTTATTTACTGGTTTAATGCCTGGGTCTGCAGCCTTTACAAATGGAAGAGCTGCAAAATGTTGCATAACCTTTAGTGAAAAGACATTAAATATCTACTATAGGAAATCTGTGGTTTTGAGGTTTTAAAACAAAGAAAACCATAAAACGTTTATCAAAGGAGCATTGATTCATTTTCTTATATAGGATGTTGATGCTTAAGGAGAATTATCCAAAAACAACAACAACAAAAAATAAAATAAAAAATAACATCTAGTTTCCAAAGAAAGAATGAGGAAAATATATACATTATAGATAGCTGTGCTATTCTGTTATGAAAATACAATGCAGGATTTATTCCATGGAAAAAGAAAATTTAAGAAAGACCTGCTATATGTATTTTTTTAATTTCTTTTAAGTTGGTTCTCCACTTTTTTAGCCAAATTAATAAGAGACATTCTGGAAGGTCCAAAGAGCCACTTGTGGTTTCGGAGCCATATAGGATGAAGACCCCTGGTCTAATGTAATGTTCAAATTCAGAACTGGATGCTAAAATGTAACTGTATCATGAATCTGCATTTCACTTTTTGAATTGAATTACTGAAATAAATCATGGTGATGCAGGCATATATAAACCTCACACACAAACACACTCCAACATGCCAGAGCTGGATGAGCCGGTGTGGACAGACGATACCAGGGGTGGCACGGAGAGAGAAGTTTGAGCTTTCAGCAGCAGCTCATGAAGAAACAAAGAGGCTCAAAAGTCAGTTCAAATGCTTCCTGCCAACACGATGTGAAAGTCAGCCACTGTAAATTAAAGCGGGAATGCTGACAAGCACCGGCACCATAATGAACTGATCTGATTTCACTCATAAAGGTGTAGATAGTGTAGATTACACTTTTCTTTGAAATGAACAAAAGGTCAACCCAAAATGGCAACTAACTGCTAAATACTATTTTAATTTTCTAAGATAATGGAAAAAAGTCAACATTTTCTCCAATTAGAAATTGAGCATAACAATAGCTAACTATAACTTCTTCCAACTTCAACTTGTGCTAACATAAGCAAACATTTTTTGCAGGACGTGTTTCCTTTCGCCTCACGAATGAACAGCTCATTTTGACGTCAGAACATTCAGGTATTTTCTGTTACTGCAGAAAGAGAGGCTTGGCTTCCTTGTCTCGTTTGATTTGCGTGCAGCTTTCATCATGTTGTCCTCTTTCTGACTTGCCACAATTTCAAAAAGAGCCACTCTGTCACTCTGAAGCGGCACACAGATGCTTCTGGCCTCTGAGACAGTGACACAGATGAAATGAGACACCATAAAGGAGGAATTTCCGCGGATTGATGTCGGAACTACGTTTTCCCGTCGCTGCGGGGAGCCAAACAACTTATTCACACGGTTGAGCAGCAGACACATGTGGCACAAATATGCAATATGCACAACCATAGTCACATCCCCGCAGTATTTCTCCTACAGGGTTTTTAAAAGTGTTGCATAAGAATGCCCAGCTGCTTTTACGACGCATGACATGCTCCATTAGCACTTGGGTACTTACGGCATAAGACTGAGCTTCCCTCCTGATTTCACTCCTTCCCGTTTCTGGACGTAGTTGGCCGGAATGGTGCCCTCTCTGCCCACTGTGTTTCTTGCTTTGTACCAGTTTGGATCCTAAAAGAGTCAAACGTCATTAGAGTGAACTTCCATCTCTGGTGAAGCTGAGGGCCCACTCATCAGACTTTGGCTCCTACCTGATACTCCCACTCTAGAATAATGGACAGAATGTGTCAATGAAATCTATCAGATGGGAAGATTAACATTCGTAAACCATTTAGAGATGAACAAGTGTACTATGGTCAAAATGGATATCCTATGTTAATAAAACAACATGCAAGAATTTTGGCTTGATTTATTAAAAAAATGTAGTAAATAATTGGTTTATTTTGCAAGGAGCGTCTATTGACCATCTAATTTCCTTTTGGTGTTTAGAAGTAGCGTCTCTTCAGAATAGTACCCTTTTGTTCTCTCTTTGTTCTTGTTCTGTTCTATTGTTTGTTGTGCTTTGTTTTAAATGTAAATGTAAATGTGAAAGAATTTGATCACAGATGATATCAAGCTTTTGTAATCTCAATGTTTCAAAAATAGACATTTCACCGCCCACCCCCTAAAAAAAAGATTGATTATTGATTGTATCTCATCTTCTCTTTCTGCTCCTATCACATGTAGTAAAATAACTCCCTTGAAAGGAAGTATTCATTTTTTCAGATAGAGCTCCTTTTGAGGAATCATGAGACTGGCTTACACAATTAAATGTTGTCTAAATCCACTAAAACGAAGTCGGAGGATAAATCAACACCTCAAAATTGTTGTTGTGCTCCTGAAACCATTTCTAGTTCACTTTACAACATTATCCTGATGAAAAAAGTAGGTGTTAAAACAACATCCACATGGATGGCTGGACACAATGTGTCCTACCAAAAATAATTATTACACTCCGTTTGCTGGCTGCCCTTCTTCCCATAGCTCATCTTGGTACTATTCTTCAGGTACGCAATCCACAGGCATCTGATCGTCTATATGATGTAAAAGGAAACATGATTCGTAAAACCAGGCCGACAGCTTCTATTGCTTGGTCCAGTTCTGATGCTCATATGTCCACTGTTTGTCATTTGGAGATAGACATCACCACAAACTGCAAATCACTGTGTGCATGAACTTCTTCCGCAATTTTAGAAGCAGTAGCTCATTCTGTTGTAATGGATCAGCCCTCACTCCCTGTGTGCATTCAAGAGTCTCACACCCTAAATACAAGGTGAATACCACCCTTATTCACACCTTAATGCTTGTCATTCCATTTAAATTGAGAATGCAACTTGTGAAATGAGCCTCACACAGTAATTCTTACCCTGGTGACTCCAATGATGGTCAATACATCTCCTTTACAGAAAGGCAGGTCCTGTTCAGTGCCAGGTTTGAAGTTATACTTGGCAACGCACTCTGTGCCAGACGACCATGGCACCTGCTACACAGAAGACACAGAAAAAGCATCTTTAAACTGTAGTAGGGTTGTCACAATTTCTCAAATGGTTTAAGTATTTACATTGTTACATTGTTAAAATTCCTCGAGGAACTCTGTAGTGGATGCTTATTGTAACGTTACGGACAAACTGGAAAATACATTTTCTACCCTCCTGCTCACAAAAAAAAATGGGTGGCAGAGTGCACTGTGGCAGCACAGATGTGCGTCTGTGTGTGACGAAGGTCGTCATCAGGCAAATGTATATCAAATCTAATAATCAATATCCCAATTGGTTTTAATGAAAGGCAACTCTAAGGAAGAGGGGGTTTAGCCTATATTTAACAGGAGTTTCAGGATCTTTCAGTTTTAGTGGTGTAAAAACTGAATGCTGCTTCTTATTCTGGAGATGCAGAGCAGACCAGAACCAGAAGACTTTAGCCTTCTGGAATGTTGATTGTGGTGATGTTGATTATGGTGATGCAGACTATGGTGATGTGCTCCATTTTCCTAGTTTTAGTGAGATTGCAAACAGCAACTGACTGATTTTTTTAGGCAAACCCATGAAGACAGGAGCTTCTTTTAAATGTCTTATTTTTGCATCTTCTTTCCATTTTTTGTCATGTAGTACAAATGAAAGCTCAATTTCTAATAAGACAGTAATTGCTTATCTTCACTTCACATAATTCCAAACTGAATAAATGCATAGAAGGTTTTAAATAATCTATATGAAGCTGCAATGCTGATGTAATATGTTTGAATAATCCATAAGTGCAGACTACCCATCATGATTAACACACTGTCATCATTAAAACTGCTGACCTGATGTTTTCTGGCAGGTCTAATTGAAACCATTCTTAAATAATAATGTGAATGAGACAAAATAAAGTACTAAGCCGTAGTTGTGAGTCTGTGGCTTTCTTCCCCAAAAAAGTGAAGTTTGTCACCGACATGCTATCTGCTGGTGAGAAATATTATCCGGCAGCACTGACATGCTCTCCTTGGCTCTAGTTGGATTGGGTTGGGAAAATGGAAGAAGCACTGTTACGTTAAGCTCTTAGCACGGCATGTGACATTGCAATATAAATAAATTCTTTTACTACCCACAGTTTACCTGGTCAATATGCAATCTGCCTAGAGAATGATTAATAGAACCAGGTCAGCTGAAGATGAAGCCGTGATGGTCACAAGTTGGGGTGTTTTTTTAAATTTTTTTTATTATTCTTTCAGCTGGATGATTAAATGAAGATGTAAGACTTCAATCTCTGAAATGTTAACATATTTCACTGCAACATTAATTCAGAAATAAATGCAACAGTATAATGTAATGTAATGTAATAAAAGCTAATCAAATTAGGGATGCACCGATACGGAAATTTGCACCTGAAAAGATATCTGATATTACTTTAGCTCCCTCATATTAAACAGTTATTAATATGGCCTTGTTTTAATTAATGGGCCAATTCTGATATGCTAAGAATGACTGATATTGGCCAATGCTGATTTAAATGCATTATTGGATATGAGAGCTCAACATTAGCCTGTCAGAAGCTCAAGTATACCGAAAGCAAACAAGACAAACAAAGCCTTACATGGATCCCAGACATGATGAGGGGAATTGGGCAGCAGGTGTCCTTGGGCAGGCAGTGGTCACTGTTCAGCTAGTAACATCAGAGCTGTAACACACAAAAGCCAACAACATTAGGAATGACGCACATTAATACAGAAATATGCACTTTTGTTGTCATGAACTCTACAGATTCTTTCAAGTACAAACTGAAATAAATCGCACTTATTCTTCCTCTGCTCATCGTTGTCCTCCCTTCCACCAAAAAAAAACAAACAAAAAAAAAAAAAACACGTGCAAATGTGTCTCAAAGACTGTGAGAAAAAAAAAGTACTCACTGAGACAACCTTCAAAACTTCTAACAACACTGAACTATCAGAGGGAGAAATCAAGTTTGGAATGCAGTTTACCACACAATAATTCATGTGGATGTTTATTAAGCAGCAATGCAGATTGAGAAAGACAGAGGAATTAAGAGGGATCGGCTGCAGATGACAAGTGCAGATTCAATATAAAAAAGCTCAAATAAAGGCAGCCCCGTTTGGTGCCCAGTAGGTCACATTTATTTGCCGTCTCATTGAATTTCAAGGTCCATCTTTTATTCATCAACTTTGAGCTTCAGAACAGTCAGGCAAACAGGCAATTTGAAAATGTCAACTGTTTATTTTTAGTTTGACTACTTTTAAGTTCATGTGCGGTCATTTGTCAGGGTTGATCAAGCTAAAAATATGGCAATTAAGTTCAACAGACAATTTCTTGGCGAATCTGTAGTCTGCAGTTAATGACCGTAAGCAACCATAGCAAGTGTTATGGTTTTCCACTTCAGAGGTAAAGTAAATGGAGCATGGTTTGATTGTAATGTTGAGGGCAGGAGTTTTGCTCTTAGCCTCAGTCAGATGCACTAGTCCAGAGATGGGCTGAAATGCTTGTAAAACAAGATAAAATATTTGGCTAAACCAAAGCAGTCAGGTTTCTGAATTTACAACAAAATATGTGTATTTTCAAAACAACAAATCAGAAGCAGCACACTAGGTAACTGTAGCAGTCACTGGATAACAGCAACCACAGTGATTCCCATTCAAAGCATCTTATTTCCAGCTTGTGCCAAAAACAGGAAGTTGAAACAAGGAGGGTGGAGAAACACAAGGAGGAAGTAGCTGACGCACATTTTCCAAAGCTTTATAAAGGGAGAACTGAGTTGTATCTGGACAGCAACATGGACAAAAGTGTCTGTGGCTACTTTTAAACCAATCACAACTCACCTCAACAAGGCCAGGGCCGCAGACAAGTAGCATCCAAAACTACAAACTGAATTCTGGACCAAATATCAAAACCAAAATGGGTACTAATAAAACAATATATATATACATAAAGGAGATTCTGAAATCTCTCGTTCCTGTGTATAAGAAGAGTGCAATGACCAGTGAGCACCAATGGCTAAGCTTCGCAGCATGACCATATCCTGTGTTGAAACAGGAAAGAGCCTAATTGCAGACCAGAACAGATGTGTATGCAAACTGACAGAGCCCAATTTGTCTGAGGCTAGGCTGCTCTGGTGAATCCAAAGGGAACACGCTTCTTTCCTTTTTGCCCTCCTTTATTTCTGCAACACCAACTCTCAGCTGCACTTGCTGGCAAAGTGGTAGAGGAGAGACAAGCGAATGCTATTCTTATCTCGATCCAGGAGTGAAGAATGCCTGCGAGCTATTCAGGAGCTTTAGCATCAAACTCTTCAAATCTTTATTCTTAAGGGAGTTGAGTGGTTCTCAGTAAGGCCTTGTGACTTCTCAATCTTCTGCTGGTGAATAAAGAATCATGCCGCCTTATGCACTTTTGAATGGAACAATAATTCTACAAGAAAATAACAAAACCTTGGAAAGAAGATCCAGGAGATGCAACACAGCTGTATTTGAAACTAGGTTTATTACAACGAACAATAGGACATTTCAGGACAAATGTACATCCTCTGCACTGAAGATCTGTATCACAAGTCAAATTTAAAAGGTTTTGGAGACCTTATTTATTCTGGAAAGACTGCAGAGATAGTGGTGAACCAACGATGCCATCACTGGGAATTTAAGAGCAAAGAAACATTGCATGAACAAACTCTCAGACAGCAGCTGAACCAGAAATGGGATAAAGGACAAAGGAAAGCACATTTTCTCTTTGTAAGCACTTCCGTTCTGCTTCACACACTTTAAATCTGCAGTGAAAAATGAAGTTTGCTTTTTAGCCGTCTGCAGGTGTTCATACAGATTGGTGATATTTATCCACTCAGATTTTCTGGGCATGAAATATGACCAGAAGTTCTCATCCAGCAGTTTGATTTCATTTCTTACTTTTGACAATTTTAGGAATCGGAAACATCCATAAAACTTGAGAAATTGACATGACCTACTAAGAGAACAGATGAAAAGAATTTGAATAAAAACAGCTGATAATCAGTGTACCCTTTAAATATTCAACTACAATTCAACTCCTGCAGATTTTCTCCCCGTGTCTTGACAGAGAAGTAGCTCTGGACATTTACTTATTGGTAAAAACTTAAGTTTACAAGCAAATCTCTACCATTTTGAGGGGGCTACCCTATAATTCTGCTGGTACACTCGCTCTGTAATATGCCAGGTGCAAGAAAAAAATCTAGGTAAGTGTTCCTTTATCATGGTTCTCTGGATGAATGAAAGTTTAAACATGAATCAAAAGATGTTTTATTGTTCAGACTGCAGCAAGTAAATCTTATGACTGAGAAACCTCGGACCGAGTCATTCTCTGTGCCACGTTAATTTTAAGGCAATCTAGAAGACGGTCTAAAGGGGAAGCTTCATCGAGACGTTTCAGAATGCTGGTCATTGTGAAATGTCATCTTGTCTTTTATTTATGCTAGATTGAAATCAATAGCCCTGGCGAAAATTGAATTTAATGAGCAAGCATTAGACAATAACTCTCATTACGCTCAACAAAGAAGAGCATTGCATGCACAATAATTGCAACATTCCAACTGAATTCCACGACTGGTCAGCAAATGACACTATTCATTTGCAACAGAGAGACGTCTATATGCAACATTCCCCATCTTCAGCAACTTTTTGTTTATTGTGCTTCTGCAATCTGCTGTATGTTTTTTCTTTTAAACCTAAAATTTAGCTTCGACTAAAATTCAGCCCGCATAAAGTAAAAACAAAATTATTTTTGCTAAATGTTTAAATCAAATCATTTATTTGATCAAAAATTACAAAACATCTGAAATACGGTGTAATGAATTGTATTTATTTAGATACCCAAACTGAAGTGCTTTATCTGCATCCCTTTATTTTCATTTCCATTCCGATTCAAATCATGGTGCATCCAAGTTTAAATCGGAAAAGCATTATGTATTTACAAATCTCTGAGACAGTAATGCTGAAACGGTGCTCATTACAAAAATGTGCCACAATTCAGCAAAGGAAAAAAAAGTAGCAGGCAAATTAGCACCCATTTAATTTAGCAAAAGCCAATCAATTCAGATTTTTGGGGGGATTGCCTGATGCATCACTGAAGAGAACCAGCTACTTAAAGATGACCTGTCCTTGAAAATAATATACCACTGAGGCACATTAAGTTTCCACAGTTTCTAAAGAAAAATATTAGTTGTCCAAGATTTCTGGATTTTAATTTGCTGGATGATAATATAAAGCTGTAGAAGACATCTTAGGAAAGTCAAACCCTTGGCAGAAATGTAGGCCTGGAGCTGAAAATGGAAATGTGGTAAAGCCTCATAGACAAAAACATACAGCCAAGATTTTATTAAAACTATGGAAAACTGAGCAGCTGCTGAAGACGGTAAATTACTAAGCATGTCTAAGAATAGTAACCTGTACTTGTTTTACACAAAAGAATTACAAAAATATGGCTGGGTTCAATTTATTTTATTAATTTTAATTATAGACACATGGAGAAAATGTGTTTTAAATTTGCTAAAGCTAATTGGGACACTTTGTCCAGGTAAGAATTAAACAGCGATGGAATCAAGTGCATAAATGTGTTTTTTCTCTTTTTCAGTTTTGAAACATAAGTCATATTTAGCAACAGTCTAAATAAGCAAATGCGTACACCTATCAAAATGGGAGCACAATAACAACGAGACAAGAAGCAGGAGCCGGAGTTCGTATTCACATTCTTAAGTAGACTTATTCCACTGAATGAGTCAAAACTTACATCCTCGCCTACACTTTGTCAGACCATCACAAATATGGAGATGACGAGTTGTGATAAAAGTATCGCATCATACTATCTTATGATGTAAAGTCCTTTTAAAGACATGCTAAAAAAAAAAAAAAGCATGAGCAGAGTTTTGTTCAGCTGCATGAAGTATGCAATGACATGGTACTTCTCCTCCCCCACTTGTTGCTAGCTGAAAGAACGCTAGTAGATTCTTCCCTCACAAGAAAACCAAAGACATCTAGTTTGAGAAAGAATTTGGGATCGCAAGACACATCAACTGTTTTCACTCAAGCTCATCATAATGCTGGTATTTCCTGCCAAGATCTGACTGCTCTGTGATCTGCTGACCTATACAAGGAAACACTTTCCTGACAAACAAATGATATTTATTTAGGACATAAAACCCCTTCATTTATTTCTAGACTGCAGGCAATTCAAAAAAGCTCTTGTGGTACATGGGAATTTTAGTGCAGTAAAGTTTTAGTAAAGTCCCACACAAGCAGAGCATGAAGCTCTCACTGTAAAGTGTACTGGCAACAAAGAGAAAAGTGTGGAAAAATATGGAAATACGATCTGTCGGGTATGCAAATATTCAGTACAGACTGACAATAAAATGCTTACATGGCTGAGAGTTTGCACAGAGGACAGCTTGGAACTGTCAACAACAAATGACTCGTGGCTGCGTCAAATTTCCCTCTATGTAAAGCACTTGACAGTAAAGCTGCCTGCAGCAATAAAATCCGAAGATTTAAAAGAAATAAAAACGCCACAATATTTTCAGGTTACTAATAGGTTGTTTTTCGATATATAGAGAAATATCCTTTTTGCAAGAACCTGTCAGATTTAGCATTTTAAATACAAAATGGGAGAAACTGTATTAAAAATGTAGAAAACTATTAAATTGGCCATAACCAGACTGCATTGCACAACCCCTATTGTTTGCATGTTTTTATTTCTGATTTGCATTACAGTACACAGGGGTTTGTGTCAACCAGGAAGCAGGCTGTGGGAATAAGGGTCACGATTTGGACATCCTTACCCTCAGTGTTCTCAAATCTCTCTCATTGGCAGAGTGGTCTCCCATCCCAGCAGCCACTACGTCCACATGCTTCAGTGATCCCATAGCTCTGATGTCTGGGGTTTAAAGCTGGACGAAAACTACATTTTTATGCAGCGCTGCTTCTTCTATAAGTCAAAACAAAACTACTAAATCATTGAACTGAAAGTAACAACAAAATACTTTTAAATAGAACTTATAGAAAATAATATTTCATTATTTAAAACATTAAAATAAACAAAGAGATGTGCCCGAGTGCGGCACATACATGAAGAATAACAGCACAACACTGCAAATTAGGAACAAAAAACTAACACCATCAGCAAAGCAGAGAAATAAAAGGCAAGGCAACTATACTACAAACTCACAATTCTATACAACGTATCCACCTATTACAACTAAATCCCAAAAAATTCAAAGTTAACGATGAGTTTAAAGCTATACTTTCAAATTCAAGCTGAAAAGTATCAGACAGGCATGACGGAGTGAAATAAATTAAGAGATGCTCTTGCTTACTCAACCATGATGACTGTGGCTCTGTTTGCCATCTGCCACATCAAATGTTTCCAGCGACCGTCACCTCTTTTTTTTTTTTTTTTTTTTAGCTGCAGTGTTTTTTGTTTTTTTCCCCACTGTTTTGTCTTTTGTAGGATTCTGTAGTAACAGAAGGTTAGCTTTGGCCTTCTGGATTTAAATTATTTTGAGATTTTTAAACATTTATACTAAGTTCAAATATAGTCCAACACAACCTGAGATTTAGAGCAACAAACGCAGACATATGTCAAGGGTTTTTTATTTTTTTGTGTTTTCACACATAGTGACTGAACATGACTTAAAAAAAACAGAAGTCCATGTCTTGACAAGACACAGTAACAATATTGACTGCTTTCCTTAGGTTTATAATTCATACAAACAAAGATTATGTTGAGCTTTAAACCAGAAATTGCATCTAATTCCCATGAAATCTGAGCCTTGTACACCCACTGTTCTTGGAACGGAAGGACGACAAACTGTGGCTGCAGGCTATTCCACGTTGCTCCGGACATCTCAGGAATAATCTGCCTGTCAATGCATCCCAGGTCCCACAAAAGGCCTTTCAAAAACATCAATGAGGAAATTTAAATGAATCTCATTTACTTTGCACAGTTTGACAGTCCATTTTTAGGATTGGTACAAAGAAAAATTACAATGAGAACACGAGCCTATCTACTTTCCCTCTTCACAAAGAAACAAAGTATCTCCTTTGCATTGTACCCAGAAGAGTAAGCTCCAAGTTAATGTTGTTTTCTTAACTCAGGTAAACCAATAACTCTGCAACTAATGTGCCTACAACTATGAAGAGAATTTGTAATGTGTTGTAAAATACACATCTGATCAAAACAGTACTGCAGTAAATTCACAATCTACTTTGACTCAGAGGAAAATATCTCTCTATACATTATGGTTTTAATATGTCCATTTCAAAACTATACAAATTCCTGTTTTACCATGCCTGCCGTTAAAATAGCTTGTAATGACATGTCAGACCCCAAGTGGGAAATTTTGGGCAATTTTACTTCAGACCATAGCATACCCCTACTTAAGAGCAGCTGCAAGCTGTCAGTCAGCTGTGTATGTCCAAATGAAGGAGAACTGCGTCACTTTTCCCCTTTAAAGTAAAACAAACTGGGAATTTTACCAATACTAAAAGAAATGCAACCATGGGCTGAGTTAGGTTGTCTATTGGTGAACAGAAACATTGTTTATTTACTTGACAGACTCTTAACATAGCATTACCAAACAGAAGAACAAACAATGTACTGCAGGATGAGGATTTTTTCCCTCCTAAATTTTAACTTCTTCCACTGTTGTGCAGAGCGTCAAGACCAGTCAACGTAAATGATCATTAATGTCAAGTTTTAAATCAAATGCTTTTAGTTGACACAGTCTTTAGAAAATTATCCTCATTTATGTAACCCTCAAAATGAGTGACAGCAGTTTTTCTCTATATTGTTGTAAAAAAAAAAATTGACAGCAGTCTGGAGCGGTACTTTAAAGAACATGGCTAATAAAGCGTCTGCTTTCATTGTGAACTGAGTCGGGGTTGTAAAGAGTTTTAAATCTCGTCAAAGCTGAAGTGGAAGGCCTTCATGTGAGGTGATAATGAACAGGAGGATTGGATGCTCTGTAAGACTTAGTTTGAAACCAACAGGAGGACACAATACATGCATGACGAGCAGCTGAAGAAACGACATCCGGGGCTACCATCGAGCAGCAGAGACCTCCGTATCGGTCAGCTGTATTCTCCCGTAAATATTTGTTTATGGAAAGATGTGTCTGAATTAATCAATGTTCCAATTTTTAGCACATTCAGTCATGCAAATAATATTAAAATATCTCCTTCTTTGAGGAAAATGAATTTTCAGTCAATCTAAAAAAGAAAAAAAGTCGATAGATTAATAAAGAAAAGTCACTAATGACAATCCTATTCCATTCAAGTGAATGTATAAAGCAAATATTTTAAACCTTTTGCTGAAACGTAGCAAGAAAATGACTTGTTTCTGTTCTCAATGCAATAAAATAGAACTAGAAAAATTTTTTTATTACTAGATATTAAAGATAAAAAAAGCATTTTAATGTGATGTTTTTAGCAGTAGTTGTAATGCAGAAAGCATTAATTAAGTGATACATTTTGAATGCTTGTTTTAATATCAAAGTAGAAAAATACCTGCTTCCAGAACATTAAATTACAAAAAAAACAAAACAAAAAAAAAAAACAAAAAAAAACATTCAGATCAAAACTGATCCAATACCATTTTTTTAATGATTGCTAAAGCAGAGCAGGAGTGAAAACTCTCCCACCACATGCAGGCTGAAAGGTGGGCAGACAGGGAGCAACCCTCCAGCCTGCCTCTCTGACGTAACAAGTGACAGGCCTGGGCTCGCTGCTGGTGACAGATTACAAGAGCAGGGATGCAGGAAGCAGAAGAAAGAAAGGAAGAGGGAGGCAGAAGAACCCGCCCACCCATTTCACTCACCCCCGGCCGCCTTTGAGCTCTGGAAGGCTCCTGGCGTGGAGAAAGCAGAGGGGGAGGAAGGGTAGTGATGGTTGCTTATTGTTTAAGCTCTGTGTGCCGCGGTTCCAGGCTCAGCACACACTCATCCAGATCTGGCTATTTATATCCACACAATATCCATGCAGACAGAGGCAGGCTGCAGCCGTTTTCATCATCGAATACATTACAGAGACACTGAACCGAAGGGTCTGCCTGCTGAGAGGGTTTCCATTTTCTGATTCTTTTTTTTTTTTTTACAGGATATCCCCTTTTATAAATGGAGAGTCTCTGTGTTTACAAAGTTGTAAGCTGTTTTTTTTTTTTTGTTTTGTTTTAAAAGCGTATGCAAACTAAAAATCTAAATTAGCTTATTGAGTCCTGTTGAATATAGAAAAACTGGATTTCAGTCCTGATCAGTTGAAAAACACCTGATTTAGGTCTTGAGAACAGGTCAGCCAATCTATACCGGTTGGCTGTAATGTAGCTTGAGCTAAATAAGATCAACAACAACTGATTTAACCACAAAACAATAACAAAAACGTCTAGCTATTTCTTTACTCGTGTATTTCTGATACGGAAAAGAACCATCTGCCAGATGACTCTCTTCAATTCAGTATTTAGACAAATACTGAATTGTAAATAGACAGGAGTTCACCGCAAGAAATTCTTAGTCGCTTCCATGTATTTCATGAGTGTTAATTTCATTTTGTTGACAGTCCAAATCTATCTGGCAGAGATGTTGAAGGGACATAAAGCTTGGATACGTGGTGGCCAAAGTTAATGGTAACCATCAGCATGTAGAAGCAGCCAATAGTAAGTGGTGTGTAAGTGTTTGGGAGATGACTGGACAAACTATTAATAAGTGTGAGACGCAAAGGGAAGCAGCGTTGCAGAAAGGCATGCAACAAGTGGATGACTGGAGACTAAACAAGCTTAAGCCAAACTATAAATGTTTTTACCATGTGCATTGTGATGCTCGCACTTTCTTCAAGTAATATCATGAATACATTCAATTTATGGCTCTTTGTGCCACATACAAAGCCTAGAATGACAACGTAATGATTTAAGTGTGCATTTCCAAAGCAACCACTCAGCCTCTGTGTCTGATTTGCTGGAAGCTCAGTTTCACTTAAAATTCCTGAACCCATTGCTCAACCTCCTCCCCCACAGTCTAAGACAACTGACAAACACAGACTGTTTATCAGGTGATGTAGTGAAGCTGAAAAAAAAGAGACCATTTCCAATTAGAGTTCTCAGTTTTACATTTCAGATTTATAGAGATGTCTTGGAAGCGTTTTTGCTCCAGCATATTTGATTCAAATGATTAGATTACCTCCTCAAAATGCCATTATGTCAAAGGCTGTTAATCAGCCAAGTGTGTGTTAGCAAGGAAACACTTAAAACATGTAGGATCGTGAGATCTGAGGAAGGGCTGGACGATATTTAAGAAATCGTCTTGGAAGTCTTTCATAGATCCTATGAATCCTCTTCATTTTTTTTGTTGACACCATGCTAAGGAAACTCTGTCTAGCTGAACTTTTTAACAGTTTTCCCAAAAATTTCTGCTTATTGTCTCCCGTCTCTCCATCACAATTAATGTTAACGCATGTTGTGCAACCTCAAACTCTGTCCCCTGTGAAACACATGATTATATGGGGGACAAGGGAAATAAATAAAGAGAAAGAATTGAGGGGGAAAAATTGCCCTTTTTAACACTCATTAGAGTCATTTTTGGAACCATTCCAGCTTTAGCTTAAATGAAGCTCATAATCAGAGAAAATGGTCATGAACTTCATTATCGAATGGTGAGTAAGAAATTTATTCAGACATGTAAAACAGTTTAAATTTTGATATGTGTCCTGCTGCTTTGTCGGTGTACCTATGAGTTTCTCGAAGTTCCTCTAATAAAGTAGACTACTTATTTTTAACCTAGAAACTACACCTTTTTTTTTTTTAACAAAACATAGGAAGTGTTAATACGCTGCTATTCTGGGCTTTCCTTTCTAGACACTTCTGATGTTTATATCAGCTTTACTCTCAGGGTTGCACTGGTGGCTTCTTGTCTCTGTCGCAGTTCATTAAATATCACAGAATAGAATAAATACAGATCATTTAATTTAGTTTCCAGGCAGATTGTAGCTTTTATCAGCGCTTTCACTAACAAAACATGCCATGTTTTGAAAAGCCTACTCTTTCAGTCCCTGATCTCTTAACACAGTTTAATGTTTTGGTATCTGGCTCATTTGTTCTATTACTGTGCTTCGGGGGCATTTTGGGGTTCTCGCAGTTGATTAGCATATGTGCGGTCTGAATGTGGGTCAGACCATGTGCTATCCAGTTTAGAGTGGGATGTATAGCATACTTTTGCAGCTGTACTAATTCTAATAAGTTTTATTCAAAAAGTTCAGCAAAACTCCTGCTTTGTTTTGTAACTCAACTTGTTAAAGAACACATCTGCTTTTGCCTTATGTGGGAAAACAGCTGTAATTTGCAAATTCTGTCCTGCTGTGTAAAGGAGGGTCAGAGTCTGACTTACTGCTTGCAGCTGCAGTAGAGAGTAGGACATTATTATTGGGATGAAGAGAAGATTTTAAATATTGCCATATCATGTGCTGCAAATTCAAAAGAAACTAGTATTAAGTCTAAGTCATATCACCAATCCTGAAAGATGGATGTACACAGAAGTTGCTTAAACACCTTAGGGCTTGTGAAGAATAATAGAGGGAAAAAAAAGCTAGAACACCGCCTGCTGCGGCTGCTGTTTTCATCGCCTCCCCTTCCCCTTTGATAGCTAAGCATGACAACTCCACCATTCAGAACAGAGGAGGAGATGAGGAGGCAAAGCACAACGATGGTGACACAAAGAATCTCATTAGAGGCAGCCACAGTGGGGTGCTGGTACAATATGGCAGCAGCATTAGCAGCAACTGCAGCTTCAAATCTCTTCAATAAAAGAAGCATTCAGTGGCAACAGAACAGACAGAATGGAGAAAAATCAGACTCGGTGAGCAGAGAAAGAGGCGAGGGAGGGAGAAGCTACAGGCTGGCCAGCAACTGGAATTGCAAATTGTCCTGGATCACTGTAATGGCTCAGGAAAGGGATTATAGAGATTACCTGCACAGTAAGTAATCTCAAATTGAGAAAGAGATTCAATGTTTACACTAGCTGCCGGAAAAAGAAGCTAGATGCACGAGAGCAAGAGAGATGGAGAGTAACCCCAATGCAAGATGGAAAACGATATGAAAAAATTATGCTCACAGATGGAGAGGACAGAGGTTAGGGAAGCAAGGACACAGCAAGGAGGAAGACGAGTGAAGAGCGTAGAGAGGTGGTGGGTGTAAAATGCATGAGACCGCTCTGCATCTGAGGCTCCTTAATATTAACAGCAGTCGTCTGTCACTTCCTGTGCCAGCCATGAATAATCCAGGCTCCACCCAGCAATGCCAACATGCTAAATTATTCATTCACAACCACAGACTAGCATTAGCGCACACTGTGGAGCACCCTGTGGGGCGCATGCACATTTCCTGGCTTAGAATCAACAACATGCGTGTGTTCACATGCTGGAGGCATTTGCGCGCTACATGCATATTATTAAAAGACTTTTTTTTTTTACTGTTTCTGACAAATTATTTTTTAAACTTCCAAAATTGATGATGCCTTTAACGTGTAAAGACAACTAAAATTAAACTGCTTAAAACAAAGGATCTGATACACACATTTGTCATTTCTTCCATCTTGGGTAAACAATAGCAGAACCTCTAAAGTTATGAAAATGCAACTTCAGTGATTAATAAACACAACCAAACTGTGTTCAGATTCAGAATTAAAAGTCACCTTAAAAATAACCATTTATCACTCGTTACTGATTCAGCCGCAATAGAAAAACCCAAGAGACGAAACTAACTAGGTCACTCTTTCCTTTCCTAGTCTACATTAAAAATGGAGCCTAATTATCTCGGAGGAAAACTGTCAGAATTAACCAGCCCAATGTTTTGTCTTTTAGCTTTGTTGAAGATCTTGGGGTGAGTGTGTGTGTGTGTGTGAGACTCCAAACTAAGCACTTTGGTCACATCGCATCAAATTACGACAGCAAAGCTTTGATGAACTTCACGACTTCTGCAACAACCACACAGCAAGCCAGGAATTACTAAACAAAACTAAAAAAAAAATAAAAAAAATAAAGCTCTAGGTAATATTCTGAGCTTCTTTTCACAAGTGAAACAAGGTTTGAGGAGTGAGAAACCCCTGGATGCACATAAAGAAATATGCATGTAGCACAGAAGACATTTTGCTAATGCAGGGCTGCTGTTTGCAGAGGCAGCAACTGCATATCCTGCCTGCAGAGAGAAGTGCTCAGGGAAATCTTCAGTGAAAGCCTAACACAATGTGTGATGATAGCCCCATTCACTTCTAGCTCAGGTTATTGAAACAAAGTCTTAGAGGTGACAACATTCACACAAATTCTGATAAACTATAAACAGACAAAATCCCCAGATGACACCAAAATTATACATCAAGTATGAGATTATATATGTGAAAAAAAAATGCGACAGTTTCATGGGATCCAGTGAGCTGGAGTGTGCCGACGCCCCCTCCCCAGCCTGTGCGCCTCTCTACTAGCACTGCAGGCCTCCGCACGTTGCCCCATCATCCGAGGCGTTTAAACTTTGACTTCTGTTCTAGTTTCCTGTCTATGGTGTAGAAACATGGGACCACTGGATGAATTTAACACAAGCATCCAAAACAAAAATGCATAGCGTCATCTTATTGCATGTATTTAAAAACAGAAAGGTCCACTCGCACTAACACTCAATAAAAACGCCTTTAAAATGTAGAAACAGTCACATTTCTGTAGCTTTGGAAACTACCTTTTTAAAACCTTGGTATACAGCTTGGCATTAGTGAACAGTTCAACGCTAAACTGTACTAAGGAGAAGATGTTTGACAAGTTTATAAGTTGTTTCTAGCACACAAATGAAATAAAATAAAATAAAAAAAAGCAGCTTCAAAGATGAGCTGTAAAATGATTGAAACCCCAAAATGAGAAAGATTCAAGGCTGCTATAACGTTTATATTTTCCTAATCATTTTCCTGCTACTTTTGGGTAAAGCCATATTTTCTAAATGTATTAATGCATACATTTAGACAAAAGTACGTACACGATTATAAAACATTTTGTCTCAGTTTTTTTGTGCATTGCAATTAATTTGCACAGGAAATTACAAAAATATGACTCAACAATGTAATGTTTTGGATAGTAAAGTAGCTGTAAAAAAACGTGCAAACATTTATTACGGAGCCCAACATGTATAGNGTACCCAGAAGAGTAAGCTCCAAGTTAATGTTGTTTTCTTAACTCAGGTAAACCAATAACTCTGCAACTAATGTGCCTACAACTATGAAGAAAATTTGTAATGTGTTGTAAAATACACATCTGATCAAAACAGTACTGCAGTAAATTCACAATCTACTTTGACTCAGAGGAAAATATCTCTCTATACATTATGGTTTTAATATGTCCATTTCAAAACTATACAAATTCCTGTTTTACCATGCCTGCCGTTAAAATAGCTTGTAATGACATGTCAGACCCCAAGTGGGAAATTTTGGGCAATTTTACTTCAGACCATAGCATACCCCTACTTAAGAGCAGCTGCAAGCTGTCAGTCAGCTGTGTATGTCCAAATGAAGGAGAACTGCGTCACTTTTCCCCTTTAAAGTAAAACAAACTGGGAATTTTACCAATACTAAAAGAAATGCAACCATGGGCTGAGTTAGGTTGTCTATTGGTGAACAGAAACATTGTTTATTTACTTGACAGACTCTTAACATAGCATTACCAAACAGAAGAACAAACAATGTACTGCAGGATGAGGATTTTTTCCCTCCTAAATTTTAACTTCTTCCACTGTTGTGCAGAGCGTCAAGACCAGTCAACGTAAATGATCATTAATGTCAAGTTTTAAATCAAATGCTTTTAGTTGACACAGTCTTTAGAAAATTATCCTCATTTATGTAACCCTCAAAATGAGTGACAGCAGTTTTTCTCTATATTGTTGTAAAAAAAAAAATTGACAGCAGTCTGGAGCGGTACTTTAAAGAACATGGCTAATAAAGCGTCTGCTTTCATTGTGAACCGAGTCGGGGTTGTAAAGAGTTTTAAATCTCGTCAAAGCTGAAGTGGAAGGCCTTCATGTGAGGTGATAATGAACAGGAGGATTGGATGCTCTGTAAGACTTAGTTTGAAACCAACAGGAGGACACAATACATGCATGACGAGCAGCTGAAGAAACGACATCCGGGGCTACCATCGAGCAGCAGAGACCTCCGTATCGGTCAGCTGTATTCTCCCGTAAATATTTGTTTATGGAAAGATGTGTCTGAATTAATCAATGTTCCAATTTTTAGCACATTCAGTCACGCAAACAATATTAAAAATATCTCCTTCTTTGAGGAAAATGAATTTTCAGTCAATCTAAAAAAGAAAAAAAGTCGATAGATTAATAAAGAAAAGTCACTAATGACAATCCTATTCCATTCAAGTGAATGTATAAAGCAAATATTTTAAACCTTTTGCTGAAACGTAGCAAGAAAATGACTTGTTTCTGTTCTCAATGCAATAAAATAGAACTAGAAAAATTTTTTTATTACTAGATATTAAAGATAAAAAAAGCATTTTAATGTGATGTTTTTAGCAGTAGTTGTAATGCAGAAAGCATTAATTAAGTGATACATTTTGAATGCTTGTTTTAATATCAAAGTAGAAAAATACCTGCTTCCAGAACATTAAATTACAAAAAAAACAAAACAAAAAAAAAAAACAAAAAAAAACATTCAGATCAAAACTGATCCAATACCATTTTTTTAATGATTGCTAAAGCAGAGCAGGAGTGAAAACTCTCCCACCACATGCAGGCTGAAAGGTGGGCAGACAGGGAGCAACCCTCCAGCCTGCCTCTCTGACGTAACAAGTGACAGGCCTGGGCTCGCTGCTGGTGACAGATTACAAGAGCAAGGATGCAGGAAGCAGAAGAAAGAAAGGAAGAGGGAGGCAGAAGAACCCCCCCACCCATTTCACTCACCCCCGGCCGCCTTTGAGCTCTGGAAGGCTCCTGGCGTGGAGAAAGCAGAGGGGGAGGAAGGGTAGTGATGGTTGCTTATTGTTTAAGCTCTGTGTGCCGCGGTTCCAGGCTCAGCACACACTCATCCAGATCTGGCTATTTATATCCACACAATATCCATGCAGACAGAGGCAGGCTGCAGCCGTTTTCATCATCGAATACATTACAGAGACACTGAACCGAAGGGTCTGCCTGCTGAGAGGGTTTCCATTTTCTGATTCTTTTTTTTTTTTTTTACAGGATATCCCCTTTTATAAATGGAGAGTCTCTGTGTTTACAAAGTTGTAAGCTGTTTTTTTTTTTGTTTTGTTTTAAAATCGTATGCAAACTAAAAATCTAAATTAGCTTATTGAGTCCTGTTGAATATAGAAAAACTGGATTTCAGTCCTGATCAGTTGAAAAACACCTGATTTAGGTCTTGAGAACAGGTCAGCCAATCTATACCGGTTGGCTGTAATGTAGCTTGAGCTAAATAAGATCAACAACAACTGATTTAACCACAAAACAATAACAAAAACGTCTAGCTATTTCTTTACTCGTGTATTTCTGATACGGAAAAGAACCATCTGCCAGATGACTCTCTTCAATTCAGTATTTAGACAAATACTGAATTGTAAATAGACAGGAGTTCACCGCAAGAAATTCTTAGTCGCTTCCATGTATTTCATGAGTGTTAATTTCATTTTGTTGACAGTCCAAATCTATCTGGCAGAGATGTTGAAGGGACATAAAGCTTGGATACGTGGTGGCCAAAGTTAATGGTAACCATCAGCATGTAGAAGCAGCCAATAGTAAGTGGTGTGTAAGTGTTTGGGAGATGACTGGACAAACTATTAATAAGTGTGAGACGCAAAGGGAAGCAGCGTTGCAGAAAGGCATGCAACAAGTGGATGACTGGAGACTAAACAAGCTTAAGCCAAACTATAAATGTTTTTACCATGTGCATTGTGATGCTCGCACTTTCTTCAAGTAATATCATGAATACATTCAATTTATGGCTCTTTGTGCCACATACAAAGCCTAGAATGACAACGTAATGATTTAAGTGTGCATTTCCAAAGCAACCACTCAGCCTCTGTGTCTGATTTGCTGGAAGCTCAGTTTCACTTAAAATTCCTGAACCCATTGCTCAACCTCCTCCCCCACAGTCTAAGACAACTGACAAACACAGACTGTTTATCAGGTGATGTAGTGAAGCTGAAAAAAAAGAGACCATTTCCAATTAGAGTTCTCAGTTTTACATTTCAGATTTATAGAGATGTCTTGGAAGCGTTTTTGCTCCAGCATATTTGATTCAAATGATTAGATTACCTCCTCAAAATGCCATTATGTCAAAGGCTGTTAATCAGCCAAGTGTGTGTTAGCAAGGAAACACTTAAAACATGTAGGATCGTGAGATCTGAGGAAGGGCTGGACGATATTTAAGAAATCGTCTTGGAAGTCTTTCATAGATCCTATGAATCCTCTTCATTTTTTTTGTTGACACCATGCTAAGGAAACTCTGTCTAGCTGAACTTTTTAACAGTTTTCCCAAAAATTTCTGCTTATTGTCTCCCGTCTCTCCATCACAATTAATGTTAACGCATGTTGTGCAACCTCAAACTCTGTCCCCTGTGAAACACATGATTATATGGGGGACAAGGGAAATAAATAAAGAGAAAGAATTGAGGGGGAAAAATTGCCCTTTTTAACACTCATTAGAGTCATTTTTGGAACCATTCCAGCTTTAGCTTAAATGAAGCTCATAATCAGAGAAAATGGTCATGAACTTCATTATCGAATGGTGAGTAAGAAATTTATTCAGACATGTAAAACAGTTTAAATTTTGATATGTGTCCTGCTGCTTTGTCGGTGTACCTATGAGTTTCTCGAAGTTCCTCTAATAAAGTAGACTACTTATTTTTAACCTAGAAACTACACCTTTTTTTTTTTTAACAAAACATAGGAAGTGTTAATACGCTGCTATTCTGGGCTTTCCTTTCTAGACACTTCTGATGTTTATATCAGCTTTACTCTCAGGGTTGCACTGGTGGCTTCTTGTCTCTGTCGCAGTTCATTAAATATCACAGAATAGAATAAATACAGATCATTTAATTTAGTTTCCAGGCAGATTGTAGCTTTTATCAGCGCTTTCACTAACAAAACATGCCATGTTTTGAAAAGCCTACTCTTTCAGTCCCTGATCTCTTAACACAGTTTAATGTTTTGGTATCTGGCTCATTTGTTCTATTACTGTGCTTCGGGGGCATTTTGGGGTTCTCGCAGTTGATTAGCATATGTGCGGTCTGAATGTGGGTCAGACCATGTGCTATCCAGTTTAGAGTGGGATGTATAGCATACTTTTGCAGCTGTACTAATTCTAATAAGTTTTATTCAAAAAGTTCAGCAAAACTCCTGCTTTGTTTTGTAACTCAACTTGTTAAAGAACACATCTGCTTTTGCCTTATGTGGGAAAACAGCTGTAATTTGCAAATTCTGTCCTGCTGTGTAAAGGAGGGTCAGAGTCTGACTTACTGCTTGCAGCTGCAGTAGAGAGTAGGACATTATTATTGGGATGAAGAGAAGATTTTAAATATTGCCATATCATGTGCTGCAAATTCAAAAGAAACTAGTATTAAGTCTAAGTCATATCACCAATCCTGAAAGATGGATGTACACAGAAGTTGCTTAAACACCTTAGGGCTTGTGAAGAATAATAGAGGGAAAAAAAAGCTAGAACACCGCCTGCTGCGGCTGCTGTTTTCATCGCCTCCCCTTCCCCTTTGATAGCTAAGCATGACAACTCCACCATTCAGAACAGAGGAGGAGATGAGGAGGCAAAGCACAACGATGGTGACACAAAGAATCTCATTAGAGGCAGCCACAGTGGGGTGCTGGTACAATATGGCAGCAGCATTAGCAGCAACTGCAGCTTCAAATCTCTTCAATAAAAGAAGCATTCAGTGGCAACAGAACAGACAGAATGGAGAAAAATCAGACTCGGTGAGCAGAGAAAGAGGCGAGGGAGGGAGAAGCTACAGGCTGGCCAGCAACTGGAATTGCAAATTGTCCTGGATCACTGTAATGGCTCAGGAAAGGGATTATAGAGATTACCTGCACAGTAAGTAATCTCAAATTGAGAAAGAGATTCAATGTTTACACTAGCTGCCGGAAAAAGAAGCTAGATGCACGAGAGCAAGAGAGATGGAGAGTAACCCCAATGCAAGATGGAAAACGATATGAAAAAATTATGCTCACAGATGGAGAGGACAGAGGTTAGGGAAGCAAGGACACAGCAAGGAGGAAGACGAGTGAAGAGCGTAGAGAGGTGGTGGGTGTAAAATGCATGAGACCGCTCTGCATCTGAGGCTCCTTAATATTAACAGCAGTCGTCTGTCACTTCCTGTGCCAGCCATGAATAATCCAGGCTCCACCCAGCAATGCCAACATGCTAAATTATTCATTCACAACCACAGACTAGCATTAGCGCACACTGTGGAGCACCCTGTGGGGCGCATGCACATTTCCTGGCTTAGAATCAACAACATGCGTATGCTCACATGCTGGAGGCATTTGCGCGCTACATGCATATTATTAAAAGACTTTTTTTTTTTACTGTTTCTGACAAATTATTTTTTAAACTTCCAAAATTGATGATGCCTTTAACGTGTAAAGACAACTAAAATTAAACTGCTTAAAACAAAGGATCTGATACACACATTTGTCATTTCTTCCATCTTGGGTAAACAATAGCAGAACCTCTAAAGTTATGAAAATGCAACTTCAGTGATTAATAAACACAACCAAACTGTGTTCAGATTCAGAATTAAAAGTCACCTTAAAAATAACCATTTATCACTCGTTACTGATTCAGCCGCAATAGAAAAACCCAAGAGACGAAACTAACTAGGTCACTCTTTCCTTTCCTAGTCTACATTAAAAATGGAGCCTAATTATCTCGGAGGAAAACTGTCAGAATTAACCAGCCCAATGTTTTGTCTTTTAGCTTTGTTGAAGATCTTGGGGTGAGTGTGTGTGTGAGACTCCAAACTAAGCACTTTGGTCACATCGCATCAAATTACGACAGCAAAGCTTTGATGAACTTCACGACTTCTGCAACAACCACACAGCAAGCCAGGAATTACTAAACAAAACTAAAAAAAAAATAAAAAAAATAAAGCTCTAGGTAATATTCTGAGCTTCTTTTCACAAGTGAAACAAGGTTTGAGGAGTGAGAAACCCCTGGATGCACATAAAGAAATATGCATGTAGCACAGAAGACATTTTGCTAATGCAGGGCTGCTGTTTGCAGAGGCAGCAACTGCATATCCTGCCTGCAGACAGAAGTGCTCAGGGAAATCTTCAGTGAAAGCCTAACACAATGTGTGATGATAGCCCCATTCACTTCTAGCTCAGGTTATTGAAACAAAGTCTTAGAGGTGACAACATTCACACAAATTCTGATAAACTATAAACAGACAAAATCCCCAGATGACACCAAAATTATACATCAAGTATGAGATTATATATGTGAAAAAAAGAATGTGACAGTTTCATGGGATCCAGTGAGCTGGAGTGTGCCGACGCCCCCTCCCCAGCCTGTGCGCCTCTCTACTAGCACTGCAGGCCTCCGCACGTTGCCCCATCATCCGAGGCGTTTAAACTTTGACTTCTGTTCTAGTTTCCTGTCTATGGTGTAGAAACATGGGACCACTGGATGAATTTAACACAAGCATCCAAAACAAAAATGCATAGCGTCATCTTATTGCATGTATTTAAAAACAGAAAGGTCCACTCGCACTAACACTCAATAAAAACGCCTTTAAAATGTAGAAACAGTCACATTTCTGTAGCTTTGGAAACTACCTTTTTAAAACCTTGGTATACAGCTTGGCAGTGAACAGTTCAACGCTAAACTGTACTAAGGAGAAGATGTTTGACAAGTTTATAAGTTGTTTCTAGCACACAAATGAAATAAAATAAAATAAAAAAAAGCAGCTTCAAAGATGAGCTGTAAAATGATTGAAACCCCAAAATGAGAAAGATTCAAGGCTGCTATAACGTTTATATTTTCCTAATCATTTTCCTGCTACTTTTGGATAAAGCCATATTTTCTAAATGTATTAATGCATACACACAATTATAAAACATTTTGTCTCAGTTTTTTTGTGCATTGCAATTAATTTGCACAGGAAATTACAAAAATATGACTCAACAATGTAATGTTTTGGATAGTAAAGTAGCTGTAAAAAAACGTGCAAACATTTATTACGGAGCCCAACATGTATAGTATAATATAAACTCAGCTGAATGGAACAAAATTGAATCCAAGCAGCCGACTTCTGATGTAAAAACAGCATCAAAGCCCTTTAAGTGACCAGCAAAGAAATCATATACTAAATCATTCAGAAGGGATCTGGAGAAAATTGCTTTATAGAGTGAGGTCAGATAAAGCCCCTATTACAGCACTAACGATGCACACCCTGACTGAAGCGCTGCAAAGTCAAGCTCCTCATTTGGCACAGATCAGAAAAATTAATTCACAGGCTAACATTTATCCAAGCTGCCTCTATGACAACATGAATTAGTAGCTAGGGAGTGTCTGCATGTTTTAAATGTTTGGGACGGTACTACTTTCCCAAGAGACCGAAGAGGCTTTACAGAAACTTGAGACGAGAAGCTTTATCTTCATTCGACGACATCAGCAAATGGTCTGTGTGTACGGGTTGCATGTCAAGGAAGAGTGAATTCTAAGTACCTAAATTATACCCAAGCAAACTGCATCATTGGCTGTCGATTTCATTCACCATTCAAAATCAAAAGGTGGTTCAAAGATCAGCAGACACAACTAGCATGCCTTCATCAGACGAGGGGGTACACTCGGCACTCACTGGGTTAGAACAGAGGTCTCAAACTCCAGTCCTCCAGGGCCGGTTAGCTGCAACTTTTAGATGTTTCTACTTCAGCACACCTGGCTCCAATATTGGCTCATTAGCAGAGCTTGGTAGAGCTTGACTGCCTGCTAGTGACGCAATTTCATCGATTCATTCAAGTGTATAGGACAAGGAACACATTTGAAAGTTACAGGACTCTGTCTGGCCCTCCAGGATTGCATTTTCTGACCACTGGGTTAGAGACAGAATACAACCTGGTCAAGTCACCAGTTCACCACACAGGACACACAATCATGCATGCAAACATTTAGCTAGTTTGGCTGGTTATATTGGTCTCTAATGGGGTAGAAGTTGGAGTACTTGAAAAGAACCCATTCAAGCAGACCTTGCCAAGTCGATCCAGAAAGACCAGATTCCTGGATTAGAACCCAGAACCTTCTTATTGTAAGGCAACATTCCTACCAACTGCTTGAATGTACTGCCCAGATTGACATGTATCCAAAACAAATTCAACAAAGTGGCAATGTTTCCATCCAGTTGTCATGAATTTTGAGTGAACTTTAAACAACGAAAAAATAAGAAAAAGAAAATGCACATTAGAAGCGTTTCCATCGATTGGTTTGGAGAAAACCAACCAGGCTTCACAGGGCATAATTTCATCACGTCGCTACGCGTGACTGTAGTAAATCAAACGTAGAGGTTGCAAACTACCGGAAAAATGGAAATTCCTCCCATCCGAGCTGGAGGTGTGGACTTCAATTTTTTCTGACTTTTGTGCCTCTTGTAAGGCACAGACACATCTGCGGATGGAAGTATTGCACCACTCCCATCACAGACTCCAGGCTAACAGTCCTCCCCTCTGTGCTGAGGTTTGGACACCATTAGTGTATGGGAAAGTTTGCTGCATCAGAACTTACTCAGCATCTCCCATTTTAACTTTTTTTTTTTTTTTTTTTTTTCAAAAAAGCCAAAGAAAATACCGCAAAGGACCGTAAAAACCTTTTTGCAAAATTGAGGAAATTAATTTGAACTTTGTTATAATGTGACACTTGAAAAATCACAAAGCACAGCTAGTCATTCATAATATAACATACATAACTTCAAACAACTGCAGAACATCAATAGAGAAATAAAGAGGAAGTCCAGAGTCTTCCCGTCATCGCCATCACTACTGATTTATTTCCACCGTAGGATTACCAAAATAACTCAGCTGAGTTTAACATATCTTTAAATGGAGAAAACGCTTTCTTCCTGCTGACTGCATTGTTTTCCTTATACTTCCCTGACCGGTATGAGTATAAAGCACATGAGTGATCATGACGTAAGTTTGGTATGATAGTGCACAGAATAATCATACAGTGAAACCAACTACAGCAAACGTCCGCATACACAGGAAAACATGGCAACAGTCTTATAAAGGAAACCAGTGACATGACACTTGTTTGGGAGGGAATTTTCTGTTTAGGCTTCAAAAAGTTTAAAACTGAAAAGTCCATTGTTAATATTATACATTTGTCACAAAAACAACAAAATACAGGAAACGGATGAACCAAATAACACCTCACATGTAGGTATCGCTATTAGTGAAGTACAGATTGGTACAGTTTTAAAAAAGTACAACATGGTACTTAATGCATTATCTGGATTCCAACATCATTGCTAAAGTACCAGCAGCAGTCAGGCAGCAAGTTATGGAACATAAGATTTAATGAATAGCTTATCATTTCTGAAGACACTTTGAGCAGACAAGCTGTTGAAATGTGGAAAGCCTCAGCTGCCTCGCTAGAAGCAAAAACAAACAAAAAGCTATTGCTCAGATATGAAACAAATATCTTTGGGGGAATAGGTAAGAGTGATTTGAATCAATTTGATATAACTCTTTTAGCAATTGCAAAAAAACAAAAAAAAAAAACAGCATATGAAGTAATCGAATAGCTATAAGAATCCAAAATAAATATAAGTTGGTTAGCAACATAAACTTAACTAAAGTTTTAAAATGTAATAAAATTTTCTGTTGCCCTGTTCGGTTTAAAGTCCGTTTATGAGTTGAAATATAAATTACTCAGTGACTGTTTTCGACCAGTGAATGTAGCCTGGGGTAGGCATACCTGTCCCTCCCTTGTTTTTGCTGTACAATGTTTTTTTTTCTTGTTCTTACAAAATACATTTATTTGGATGTTACAACAAAAAATAAAAATTTAGATAAAATCATTAGTGTAAGGTAATGTTTTTAATGTTGGCAACATACGAGATGTTTGGGGAGCTGTTTTACATTAAATTTAGCTAAAAACTTCATGTAAATACTAGTGTATATTCAAAAATCACACTGAGAATCCCATGCCCAACTCTGACCATAACCATGTCCGCTATTTTAGGATAGTGCTGTTAAAGACTTTATACAATTTTACTACTAATTTCAATACAAGATATATATAAAATATATATATATTCAATGTAAACAGATTTCTACCTTGTAAACTTCTTAAAACAATGCTGTGTCAAAATACTAGTTTTGTATTACACTCTCTTTGGTCTAGTCAAATTTACAAAAATGATCTATTCCTTTCTTTTGAAACCTATGTGATAGTCCTGTAGAATACACCCCCAGTTTAAAACAAAGTTAGCTTCCAGTCACAACTGGCATAAAACAATAAGGAAATCCTCTCAACAAGGAGAACATCTGAGTTGGCCAAAGTACAGTCTCTCTTATCAGCATTACTCCACATGGAAAATAATTAACTCTGATGTCTAGCGTGTCAACTGGCAGCAAAACACAAAGCAGAGGTGTTAAACATTAATGTTGTCTTTTAGTACTTTTTTTTTTTTTAAATGTCGGTGAGAATCAGAGCAAGGAGCGGAGTAGACATCTTCAGTCATTTCTGTAAGATGATGGGACAATCATGCTAAATTTTATTTAGATTCTAAATGTTATTTTAATTTATAAATTTAAATAAATAAATTCTGCTATAAAATTTAGAGCCGTCATGAAAACAAACTCTACATGGTGATGATTACATACTCTGAATAATAAATGAGTATTACTCAGAGTATGTATTGTTGGAATTATTATTTTTTTGTTACTATTTTTCCACTATTGGTTTCATGGGAGAAGGAAAATACAGAAAATCAATATTGTTTAAAATATAAATGATTCATGTGCTGTTTAGGGATAACATTGCTTTGGCTATTTTGACTGGTGTTCCTTTTATAAATCACTTCTATCATTAACATAATGAACACCACAAACTTTCCATTGTGATAAATGGAAAGTTCATATGAAATTTTTAGATATATCTTTAGTTTGAAGCCATAGTGGTTAATGGAATAACATGGAAGAGTATCATTAAATAAATGCTAAGGATTTCTGGTTGAGTTCTGAAATATTACAACTCTATATCCAACTTACAGAAGACACTGACCGAAAGAAACCCCTGTTAGTTCATATTAGGGAAGTACTTAAAATACCAAGCTTGCAAGCTCCAAAAACTTATACTTTCCTCTCCACAGACATTTAAAAAATGACATAATCTTTATTTAACCGGACCGTAAGTTCTGTATGAACTTACAAAACAGTAACTACATAGGAATAATATGTTTTTTCTTATTACATGGGCAATTAGAATATACTAAGACCAGTAGAAAAGATGTTCTTTACATAAAAAAGTGTGATTTCCCAAATTCTCACTCTCAAATATATTCAGTGTTGAAAGAAGGAGCAATAACATTTTTTCAATTTTCTTTTTCTAACAGCATTTGAGGAGCGAAATCCAAAAATAGGTGTAGATTAAAAATTAAAGAAATGAGTCAAAACAGTCATGAAATGTTAATGCTGTGATTTCTTCCCCTTTTCATTTCCCTTAACCTTTCTAATTCTATCCTTGCTAGAATGCCAGAAGTCAAGCAGCAAGATTTGATCAGGGAAATGGGATGTAAAGCTGTCTGAAATGCCAGTTTCTAGAAATGTTACAAAGTTTAACATCACTTTCTCTGTCAGGAGGTTACCAGTGGGAAACTTCTACTGCTTGAGGGTGAAACACTGAGACTCAGGGGTGAGCTGGTAATAGAGTCCTGGCCATCAAAAAGGTCCCCAGGCAGTCACAAGATAGACTGAGCAGGGAGTGTACTTGTAAGTATTTTACTGCGCAAGATTTAAGCCACACTACTCTGCTGTGCAGCATGATTTCCTGAGAAGGAGTAGTGGCAAAATATATTCTGTCCCCAGGTTGGAAAAGCATGGCTCAGCTTTCAAACTTTAAAATGTTTTTCACAAAGCCACTGTCTAAAAAAAAAGGAGCAGGACTGGTTGTGGTTAAAACAAATCTATAACACGTCATGTGTAGGCATCACATTTAGTGAGGTAAGGACTGGTTACAGCTACAAAAAGCAAAACGTTGTCCTACTGAGGCAGACAATATGGCTAATTAACAAGTCAAGTCACTTCTTAGACTCAAAACATTATAAATCAAATCAGACTGGTGTTTCTTCAAAACATATGGACATCTATTTAAAAAAAATGAATAAATTATTAGCAGTCTGCTGGCTCTCTGATATTTTTGCTGACAAAGACTTCAAATTTAATCTCACAAATTGAGATTAAATTAAAGTTTGACTAATGATGCACCATTCTGTTAGACAGTGGTTGAAATTGGTCAATTTTTACCCTGATCAAAATTGTCCAACACTCCTTTTTTTATTCACTCCTTTTAATAAAATGCTCCATCCTTTTACTCCAGCTACTTGATTCAAAGGCACTTATCAAACACAAAACAACAAACTAAAAACGGTGGAGGCAGTGAAAATGTACATACCAGCCAACAACAAACTAGAACAACTAACCTGATTATCTAGTTGAGAGAGCAACATGCTGTGCACCCCAAGGTCTGCCTGCAACCCCATTATACCTGCTTCAGGTTCGGTCTGGTTTAACAGCTTTGTTACTTTAAAGACATATGCCACTGCCAGCTTTAAAAACATTAAGCCTTTAAGTGTTTCTGGAAAGAAGGCTTTCAATGTTTTTTATTTTATTTTATTTTTTGATCTGCTCATGTCTCAGAGCCTGGGAACAAATTTCCCTGCACAGCTGGACTGCCTCACAGTCATTATGAATGTTTAATACATTTTTGAGCACTAACGTCTACAAGAACTATTGAAAGCTAATGTTATGTTTTGTTCATGGAAGAGAAGACATTTTGTGGTAACCGATGAGTTTCCTAATAACTGTTAATCCCATGCAGTCAGAGAGGTTTATAATTTTTTTACTCAGCATCAGTGTTTTCTTCACATTTTATAAAAGTGCACAGTTGTTAAGACACCCATTTGTGGAAGGTTGTTGTTAATTCAAAGGCAGTTAGGTTTTCAAACTATAATTTATCCGCTTTGTGTAGTTCAGCGAATTGGTTAAACAGAATTACACTGAATTATTTTTATTTTCTCCAAAATCAGTGAACCACACTGCTTTGTGAGACAGAGGTGAATTGTGTACTATCATTGTTCCCATTATACACAGGGAATTTATCTATATAGCAGGATATGAAGATATGTGTGTTGTATCAGATTGCAGATGCTAGTCTTTATGTATTGTAGTACTTAGTAGGATAAAGTTTTAAACAAAGAAAACTATCTGGTTGGTCAGAACAATAAAAATCTGGATCAAAAACTACAAGTAAAATTTATAGATGTGTAATCTTTACAGGGCTGTAAGGAAGCTGGCAGCAGCCTAAGCACAATACATAAAAATTGTGATGGAGAATGGTTTTGATTTACTCACATTTCCCCCTTTCCTCTGTTTCTTTTCCATCATCATGATGTTTTCATCAATATCTGCGAGCTTTAATATTACAGGCAAATCATCTACAGCAGTTGTGGGCAACCGGGATAGCAAAAGTTCATCCAACTGGTCAAATGTGCAAGTTGTGCAGAGCAATCTAAATATGACAGGCTATCAAATATTACATCCAAGCAGCCAGTATCAATATTAAAAATGCTTGCAAAAAGACTTTAATAACGACTGCGATTTGATTTATTCTGCAAATTCAGCAACACTTGCAATAATAGGTAGATTTTTCTTTTCAAACAAAAATCCTTTTCAATTTTCTTATCATGTAATAAAGTAAAGCCAGAATATTTTCCCCTAGACTAACATATAGGGAGAATTAAAAAACAATCACGGTTATTGTGAACTAATTTAACTCGCAAGTACTAATTTTTGAATGATACTTGTTGTGCTTAACATGTACATTTTCATCCCCCAAAAATCAAAAAACTGATATACAAATGATCTGAACTGCACAGTCCCTGAGTTCACCAACATGTGAACTCATGTTGGTATGTGGCAAAACAAACAGAAGACAAGAGGGTTATATGGGAAACAGATTGGAGACCAACGAAACAGACCATAATTCACAGAATGTCGATAAAGAAACTATTTAGAACCTCATAAAGAGGGAGTACAGTTTTAATGTATGATGCATCTGTTTCTGAAAGAGGAAGCAGTGCAGGTGCAGAGCTTATGTCAGTTTCCATTTCCTTTACAATTCCTACTCAAGTGGACCATGACATGCTTTCCCACTTTGCATGTTACAAGGCCCATAATAAAAATGCATCACCCATAATGAGCATGTTTCTTACCAGACACCGAACTCTCCACGCCTGGGTGAGAGACTCATGAGCTGCCTTTTATTTAAACTTTAGTGCTGAATGCATCTATGTAGCGTGACACAGAGCTAGCAGGGTCTACAATATACTTTCTGTAATATAATGCTGCCCATAAATACCTGTATCCAGTTAGACTGTGCATGAGAGTCTCCAATAAATCTGTCCTCTTTTATTGCCATCGCTGATAATAAAAGATGAAGAAACATGTTGGGGGGCAGGGGGGAAGGTGGAGGTCAGCGGGCCTTGGATGGTTTTCAAATGAGCAATGAGACGGATTCTGTGCAGACAGAGAAGCCATTTCTTCTCTGTTGAGCACATAAGCCTGGCTCAAGGCTTAACATGAGACAGCAACACTGCTATTCACAGAGACAAGCCCTCTCCCCTCCCTCAAAATGGATTCGGAGCTAATTAAAAGACGGCCAACGTGAGGCTTTTAGAGCAGTCTTGTGCTGCTGGCCGCACCTCAACTGGACAACTCTCACCTGATGGGGAGTCAGCGAGGATTACTGGCAAAGAAATGTGTGACAAGCAGCACAAAGTGGTGTTCACACAAATGCTTCAACCTCATGGGTCAAGCACTACAACCTGAAAGCTTCTTGAAACTATAGCCTTTTGACTAGAACCACAATAAAATACAAAAAAAATAATAAGCGGCAAGACATCCCAGCACACGGCTAGCAGTTCAGCCCTGACAGATCTGGCATATGGATTGCTAACATGTTGCAGTCTGGTTCACCAGATTCCTCAGAGGATAATGAATGCCAAGCCAAGCCCCTCCCTCTCCAAACAATCATGGTAACAGATTTCTCTAATAAGATGCCCGCAGCTCTCATCATCAGCTCCCACTTAACCAGCACAGAACAAGCAGATGACATTTCATTTCATGATTTAGGCATGAGCCCGTTACCGGTATCAAGGTCTACCAAGGTTTTGTGGAGGTACGGTTTCAAAACTGCTAAACATCTGATCTAAATGGTTTCTATTAGAGATTCACAACACGTTCTCAAATTCCAGAGACTGGAATCGGACAATTATGCCTCAATTGACAGGTCAAAAAATGAAAATGAAAATGTTGATGTTTCTGTTCTATTAAAAGCATCAAAACTAAGAACTTCCACAATTTGGGTCTACAGACACTTATATGTATCCACTTACAAGCACTTCTTTCGGTTAGTTAAAGTTAGATAAAAACTTAGGAACCTATGTTGCTGCATAAATAGTAATTGTTCAAGTCCTTTGTTTTCTGTAAGATTAAAAGTTACAACTGGAATACCATTTTTTCTTCTTTTACATGATTTAGTCCTTTGAAAACACAATTACAATGGGAATCAAGCTAACACAGAATTGGCTGATCAAGTCAAAAGAAAACTAGACAACTGTAAATCAGAATTGGTCCATTTCAATTTCCAATGGTTCATATTTTGTTTGATGATATGCAAATGACCAAAGAGAGAACCACCCATTACTCTTAATATACAAATTTTCAACAGCAGTTGCTAAAATACAAGAAGGATATCTGTATAGCAGCTGACTGCAGGTTTTACCCGAGCAGATAATCTGACCAACAAACAAACTGAAACTTGCACTATAGCAATTACTGACCAACAAAAACAGAATAAAAAAATTGATAAACACTTGGAAATTATTTTATATTTTTGTTTCAGCTAATATGTCATAAATAATTAATAAATGTAAAATGTTACTGCCAACATTATTAAAACAAATAACTTATATGTTTGATTATTTTTGGCAACATTACCTCTATAGTAATTGTTGCTTTTCTGCTTTTTACTGAAATGAATATACAACATGATACTTATATTAAATTTTTGTGTTCATACTACTACTAATAATAATGAAAAAGTATATTTACAACAGAAGAGCTGTCTTTGTCAAGAGTTAAATTAAAAATAGAGCCAAGTCAGTCATTTACAAGCAACATGCCAACATAATCAGACATTCAAGACTATAATCCCAGAACTGCTGGTTGGTCAAACCTGCAGAGGCAACAAGATCTGAACAGGAACTATGGTCAAATCTGACCTACCACAAAACGACAACATGCTAGATAAGAAGCACAGACACTGAGATAACACACTAATCAGAAGAAATGTTCCCTGAGAACAGCCCAAGGCTAAAGATCAGGAACTGATTAACCTGACAGTCCTCACCTAAATTTCTCTAGAACTATGTGTACAGCAATATTACACCACATGCAGTCACACATGAATTATTATTGTCAGTCCTGTCATAGCTTGTACAAATATGTGGGTTTCAACATATCAGACGTGTACCTTGATGAATTGAAAAAGCTAAACAATGTAAAATTTGCAGGGACCCAGAAGCGTCTTCCGAGTGTAAAAATAAAATAAGTGTTTGCCAGTATCTTAGTGTGCCACGTTTTAAATGGACAGAGCAATTCATTTTATTCACCCATGCTTTACAGAAATGATCAAACTGTAAACACAAGATTGTTTCATTTATCTGCTGCTAAAGCTTGCAGTTGTCAATTCAGAAAAGACGCGCAATATGTGTAGCAGCGCACAACCACAAAAGGTTGAGGTTTAACCAGATTCTAGCTCTACGTCAAAGCTACTAAACATATTGTCGGACATGAGTTAATCAGGCTACAAACGAAGTAGTAAATCTCAATATTTACATATTTAAAGTGAACAGATTTGTTTACTTTAATTATCTCTCTAGCTAAACCTCAGTAAGCAGTTCCTCCCCTTTTCTTTCCAGAATGTCCATTTATTTTACCCATAGCTTTATGGAAGAAGAGGCTAGAAAAAATGGGGGTGACTCAGTGGTTTGGGGTGCAACTACTTAAACGCCATAATGGTCATTAAAATAAGAACATAGAGGAGACATAGGAAGAAAAAAAAAACTGATTTGCTTTTGTGCGGGTGCTTGTTATTAAATTGCTAACCGTATTAGCAAACACAAAGAAAATGTAAAACCTGGTCAGACCTACCATACATCTGAACTACTGTCCGATAATGGATCTTGTGACGTTACTAACCATTGAGCAGCGGCTAACGCTAACGCTGAGCGAGGTTTAAGGTTAGCCCGGCAGAGCAGTGATTTGTCTTGGATCATTTCTCCCCACACTGTTTGGGAAATGTAAGCTTAACACCACGCCATAGAGATTAAACAACATTCCGTGGAGAGCTGCCCCTGAACCTCCCCCTGGTAAAACGCTGCAGCAGCTGCAGCAGCAGCAGCAGCAACAACAAACCGAGACAAAACAGTCACTGCGCTGTGGCCAACTCACCCAAAAGATACCGCTGAGGTGTCGAGCAGATGCGGCTGGAGATTAGCGATGAACACCCATCAGTGAAGCTTCTGCGGTTTGGGGGCATCCAGTTTCCGCGGGGCTAATGTCGGACAATCCGAAACGTGGCTTTGCTTTGACGGCTTTCTGTCCTCTGACTGCATATGTGTGTGTTGTGTTTGTGTGTGTCTGCCAGGCCTGCTGCTGCTGGAAGGAAATGGGCTCCTCTCCGTCACCGATACGCGCATGCGCATGCAAGCAGAAACAGAACAGAGGAACGGTGTGTGAGCGCAACCTCGTGGCCAACAGGTGAGCGTCAACTGATGGCAAACTTGTTACATGGTTTTAAAACGTTTTTTATGCCACTCCAGCTCAAAACAGGGCATTATTTTGAAGTGGAAGGAAAATGATGCATGTATTATTATTATTATTATTATTATTATTATTATTATTATTATTATTATTATTATTATTATTATTATTATGTTAACATAAACTTAAAATCTGAAAAGGGCGCTTAAACTTAATCCACAATCCACTGTGACACAAAGAGAAAGGACCCCAGACAAGTTTTAAAACAATACCAGTGAGCACTGAGAACCACCAGCTCTCAAATATGGAAAAAAATATTACAAAACCCCAAACTCAATCTGCATACCAAGAAGCCACTTCTCTGGAGGAGCTGCATCGACCCCGCAGCTCAGGTAGGAAATGCTATTGATTAAATGTCTTCCAGAAATTCAGCTTTTAAGTAAAAGTGACAAGAAATAATAATAAAAAAAAATATTGTTGAAAGAAATTCATCATAATTCATGCCTCAAACCAACCATGATGCTCTGGTCATGTACTATGGTGTACATTTTAGGACATTCTCATGTCTCAGGAAATCATCTTCATCTAAGGCAGTTAGAACAAACGGTCTCAGATTTATTTTTTCTTTCCCATTAGTGTCCTAACTATTATTGCTTCTGGGAGAATCCAGGGAAACTGATATTGTACCAGTTTTACCACTTGCCTTATTCAAGGCAAATGAAATTAGCCTTGAATAGGGAAATTTCTAACCTATTCACTTTAAATTATTTTATTTTCTGTTTAATTATCCATCCAAAAGTCCCTGTTTCTTTGTTTTCTTATGACCTGCGTGGATTTAAAATTTCTCACGTTTCACGATCCTGGGTATTTGATTATATTGCTAATTGTGTTCTTTTCCCATTCCTACCTCTGTTGCTGCTGTTGCTATGGTTTTAAATGCTAGTTTATTTTCCCTTACAGTGTGTCTATATAGCACGTGGGTGACGTATTTTGAAACCCCCGACCTGACAATGGCGCCACCTGTTGGGAGCTTCTCTGTGACTCCTGAGAGCTTTTATTCTGATGACGTTTTTTCTGACGCCTCAGTGATTCTTGAGAATAGGGACAAAACAGGTCCTATGGATAAAGCACAACATTTTAATAAAATATACGCAAAATATAATTTTTTTCAAATATCTGACTCAACTAACCTGGGTCATGTGAGCACAACAATGTATATTTTCCTGGTATTTGCTGAATATTTTTTTATTTTAAACCTTGTAGTCGGTGGCTGGTGCCTGTAAAATCCCTTGTCCTGGAGCGGAACTCAGTACATTATAATAGTTTAAAACAATTAAAGAAATACTAAAATTATATATTATGACAATTAAGTATAAGTACTCATAAATAATTATAAAAGTATCAATAAATAGAATTAAAAATAATTTTTATATATTTTCCAACTCCATTGAAATTTGTCCCTAGTTTTCGTCAACACCGTCAGACATGAAAAGAATGTAAAAAAATCAGGCATTATTGGGGGGCACCAGACCTTCTGAGGACCCTATGACCTCTTCCTTTCTCTTCCTTTGCTAGGAGGGCTAGTTAGCTCTGGTTAGCTCATGTTATTCTTTAGTTTTTTCTTCTGTTTTATTCATAAGTTGCTTGTCACAACCATGATGTGTCAACACCATAACTGATAATTTACAAAACTTTGTTGAAATTTTGTGAAATAAAAGCTTAATTTTAGTAAACTGTAAAGATTTCATGGACCTGATTAGCTATAATATGGCCTCCTTCAGAATAACATCATGTACATTGAGGTAGTTTGGCTTTTTGTCAACTCTGTCAGATGTCAACTCCATCGGCTTTTGTGACTCTTTCAGTCTGTGACAAGACTTGGAAAAAAAACTTGATGTCTACAGATATTCTCCATCTAATGTGACTTGTTTGTGCTACTTACTAACCACAGGAAAAGGGATTTTAAATACAGTAAAGCAATAGATTACTGGGGATTTACCAAAATGTGGTTAAATGGGGAAATATTCTGTCATGAGAGGTTTCCAGAAATTTGAACTACGTTTCAAGTTTTGGTTTGTCATTTAGCAGCAGCTTCTGTAGTGCCGTGTGTTGGTAAATCAAACTAAAACCTTCTTGATCTCTGTGCTGGTTGCATAGAGATGGCATATTTACATCTGAAAGGGGAGTGGAAGTTGAGGGTGGTTCCTGAAAAAATTTCATTAGGAATGTAAATATCATACAGGTAGAATTGAAAGTTAAGAAAAACATAAAGATGTGCTCCATTTTGATTCCATCGCCTGAAGCTGCTTACAATAGAGGATCAATTCTAAGCAGTGAAATCTAATTTCCAGATTTCAGTGCTATCTGCTCCCTCTGCAGTGGGTCCTTAGACATGTACAGGATCGAATAAATAATCAAAAGATGTCTCAAAGTTATTTAAGTAAATTATTACAGAAAACTATTTCCATCATATTCATAAAAATATATTTTTGTGTGTGTGTTAGGTTGGAATATTTTAGAGACGTAAGCTGTGAAAAATCTTTTAAAAGATTTCTAAGGTTGTCCACTAGATGACGACATTCTTTTGATTATCTAGTATGCAACAGAGGACAAATCCCTATACAAAGAATTCATTACTGTTCATAGATCTTTTCATCAGTGCAACCAAGACTTGCGTAGAAACTGAATCTAAACATTGAAATATGTTTTGCTCCTCTAGAATTTATTTAGAAAATAATTTCATCTGTAGGATTAATTGTGCTGCAAGATATAGTACTGTGAAAAAGTGTTTGCCATCCCAGATTTATTTTGTTTGCTAGTGGTTTTGGCTTTGGAGTTCTCCTGTGGTGGCCATTTTTGTTCAGCTTCTTTTTTATTGTTAAACCCTTAACAATACATGCAAGAGAGGCATGTGGCGCTTTTGATGTTGTTTTGGGTTCTTTTGTAACTTTCTGATTGAATGCTCAATGCGTTTTGAGTGATTTTGGTTGACTGACCTGTCTTGGGAACACACACCGCTTGTACATGTTTTTGTTTTTGCTCTTGTGGGCTATAGCTTGAACTTTTCTTCATCTGTGTTAATCACAGTTAATTCATACAAAAAAGGAGACAAACAGACTGCCAAAGTAAAAAAGATGCTAAGAGACAAACAAGTTATACAAGACTGGAACAGTCAAAATCCCCAACCAATAACGGATTTCCTTATTTCTATTCTGTGTACATAATCTGTTTGACCTGGTACGCGCCAAGGTAAACAATCCATACCCTTTCATGTTTTGTCACGTTACCAACTGCAAACTGTGGTGCATTTAAGTGGGAATTTACACCAATGAACAACACAAACTGTTAAAATGAAGAAAATTTCAATAAGGCTTAAATGCAATCTGAAAACTATTCAGTCTCTAACAGGATTGCTCTGTTAAGAGCTTAGTCCTTCCTCCCATCAATCCCGACTGGCTTCAGTGTTTCTGCTGAAAAACCGCATCCCCAAAGCAGGATGTTGATGTTTAACAATCTAACCCTGCTTTAAAGTTCCCTTTAACTGTATCCTTGGTCTTTTGACTGGGTTCCTTGGTTTTCATGATGCACTTTGGTCACTAATGTTCTCTAATATCTGATGCCATCATAGTACATCTATTTGTTTTGAGCATAAGTTACACATAGCTGGTTTTTGTTGCTGATAAATAAAATTACGTTGTGTCTCATTTAACTATAATGACATGCTGAGTTAAAACATAACTGCTTAAACCTGAACAAAGTACTTAAGGAAACATTAACAAAAAAAAAAAAAAGACACTCATGAAGATTAACAAAAACCTTTGTAAAAGCTTCATCAGCAAGGTCCTAGTTGGCATGTTTACTTATACTGTAATGTTTATTATTAATATTTTAACATGAAATCTGAAGTAAATTTGTTCAAACCAAACCTTTTTAATAATCACTAAATGCTAGTTTAACAGTGAATGGGCTTCTAAAAAATTTAACTCCGCAATTCAACAATAGACATGCAAAACATAAATTGGCTTCCCTGTAAAACCTAATAATAAAGAACAATTAATTTTTCTAAAAACATGCACTACTTCTTTTATGCAGTTAAAAGTGAAAACTCCAGGTAAGTTTCCTTTGAAACACAGAAACATATCAATACCAACATTTTTTTTTTATATTTTCATAGCTACATGTTACTGCTTCTACATTCAAGGGATTATTAGGAGAATGTTATCAAATTATTACATCTCTCCTTATTTTAAATTGAATTGAACGAAGAAGCAATTGATGACTGATGACAGTGACAGAAATAGTGGCACACCCTTTGATTTTACCTTTGATCCTGGCAGAGCAGTGCTAAGTTCAACTTGATCTGAGCCCTCAATAGTTTCGGATGTACATTTGAGAAGCACCATATCACAGTGACAAATTGATAGAAAGTCTGAGACAAACCTGCATGTTAAGTGATCCACTGAGTTTCTGTTCTGTGATCCTAAATAAGACAAACTCTAGAAAAGGTGAAGGAAAGAAAAAAAAAAACTGAAGCTGCACTGCTTTAGTCTTTGAAGATGTTTATGAAATAGCGTTGCACCAAAAAAATCGCATCGAAGGTCAGAATTGAATCCCTAACACATAACATTAAAAACACGAAAAAATTAAAAACACAAACAAAACTGACACATATTCCGTTAGGAACTGTTAGTGGTAAATAACCAACTTTATTCTCATTCAGAAGGCCTTATTACAATGAAAGACTGTTTTCATTCAAGATGTCCATACTTTTCCAGACTCAAATTTCAAAATTTCCCAATTCATTTTATTGCATAACTATAAACGGTCACTATAACCACCACAGTGGGCAGGCTTTAAATAATTAATCATATTAAAAAAACATAATTTGGAAAAATACATGGTTCAAATATTGTCTCTATAAATAACAGAACTTGACATTTCATAATTTTTTGTGTTGTTTTTACTTTTAATTGAATTCAACAACAAACTACCTACTTCTAACAATCCTACTGTGAAACAAAACAAAACAAAAAGAAGACAGGCAGTCTTTACAAAACATGGCAAACATGAGGTGCTCAGAGTGAGACGTCCATTCCCAGTAGACCCTGAGTTCACATGCACCATCACATGATTTCTGACCAATCCCCAGTGATTTGCACTGGGACTGGGTTGCACTGGGCTGGACCCCCCACATTAGCGGTTGTGTCAGTCATAACACACAGCAAGGGTTGGCGTGACAAAAAATGAGAAACATCCTACATTCCTGAACACCTGCACCTGTATACAAAGATCCTATGGTGAGAGATTTGGAGGGGCCAAAACATAAAGGAGTTGTAGAGAGGCATGGCTTCCAGTCACTCTCTGAAGTGCAGTTCCACACTTTTGCAGTATTACAACCACAAATGTATCACTATATTTTATTGAGATTTTTATTATGACAGACTGATAGAAAGTGGCAGACAACCGTGAGGTGTATTTCTGGTACATTTGTATTTATTCCCCATATGGGCCAATACACAGTAAAAAAAATCTCTTTGGCCTTAATGTGACAGCTGTACGTCTTCTAAGGTATGTTTCTACCAGTTTTGTACAAGATCAGACTGAAATCTTTTAGCATTCCTTTTTGCAAAATCAAGCTCAGTCTGAGTTGATGGAGAGCATCTAAATAGCAATGTTCTACTCTTGTCACAGATTCTATTAGATTAGGCCTAGACTTTGACTTGGCCATTTTAAGATAAATATGTTAAATAGATAAATATCATATAAATATGATAAATATGTTTTATCTATGAAGGTATGCTAAAGGTCACTCTCCACCTTTCTCGTCTTTTGCAACCTCTAGCAGGTCTTCTTCCAGGACTTCTTCCAGGACTGGCCCATATTGAGTTACATTCATCTTCCAATTGACTCTGACTAATTTTCTTGTCCCCACTGAAGAGAAGTATCCCCCCAACATCATACACCATGGGTATGGTAGGGTCACGGTGATGGACAGTGTTCCCACACATCCAGAATTCTGCATGTAAGCCAAAAAGTTACATTTTGGTCTCAACTGATCAAACACCTTCTTTCACATGGTTGTTGTATCTCCATGGTGTCTCAAGGAAAACTAATAGCAATTTTCCCATTAGGGCTGTGGATTTCAACTTAGTACTGTTCTTCCTATGCTTGTTGGTTCCTCTGTTGTTGTTTGCTTCCTGGTCGCTCTGCTGAGCCCATTTGAGTTCTCAGTTTCTGTTGTGGAGCTGTGGTTCTGTCTGTACAGAGAACCTTTTTTCCCTCTTACCTGGTCGCCGATTTAATTCTTCCTCTTCAGTTCAACACTATTTCTGACACTATTAAAGATAACTCTGACAAAAACACTGAAGTTTGTGTTTGAAACGTGACAAAATGTAAAAAAATAAAGTGTATCTGAAAAGGACATTTGTCAGCTTTTAACACAAGTGGAGGACTTTTGACAAACGTCAGTATTCAAGAGCTGTGATCATCCAACATACTGAACAGACTTCCATGAACTATCCTTTTGTTTTGGGCTTTCTTACAAAAACATTCAGAAAGAAATTCTTAGTAAACTGATTCAAAACAGGGGATACAGAACCCATCAAATCCAATGTACCAGTTTGAACAACAAATAGAAGGTAAGTAAATATGGAATGATGAGAAATTCCCTAAAAGGAATTGTTACAACTCAACCCTGAAGAGGAAAAGAAAGCAATTATTGGCAGAGAGAGAAATTACAGTTAAGAAGCATTTCCTGCATCACACTTATAAAATGTCATGTGGCTGTCAATGTGACACATGATGAACAAAATCTGAATCAGGAAACCAAGTTTAGATCATTAACACCTCCACAGCAGTAAGTTTTGCTTGAAGTCCTAAAATACAAAATGTATCCTGTGCATTTAAATTAGTTGAAAAAAGCCCTTATTTATTAACCTCTTTAATTTTTAACAACTCTAAAAAAGCTATCAATAATTATCAGATGACAATATGGACATGCAGACTATCTATAAATTTGAAAAATACTTTTTTTAGATAATCTTCTAGGGCCACAATGAAATTCACACTCTATGGGAGCATTGGGAAAAAAAAGCCACAGATGTCATTTGTCACTTAGAAATAGTGTTTTTAAAGCACCAATATTTCAATAATTGGCCAAATGTCTTTTGTGCATATAGACAAAGTGTATGCACAGCAATGGGTAGGATCGTAAAGCATTAGATTCAGACGTCTGTCAACTGATTATATGGATATTAAAGTGAGTTGTATGATGAAAATGTCAATTAAAAGATGTCACTTTTTAAAATTTCACCTTTACCTAACCAGAATAATTAATTAGGCCTCGAGAAAAACATAAACCCTTGACAGTTCAACCACGTCAATACCGAAACAGAAATCTAAAGTTTAAATCCCATGAAAAACTTTAGGCTTTGTTTGGTGCTGTTCATAGAAAGATGGCTATCCAAACAACACATAGTAGAGGGGTCTGAGTTAGTTTGACCTTATGCTGAAAGTCACTTGAGTTTTTTGTGTCTGTCAGAATTGTAGCACAACTATACACTATCAGTTGTCTTTTGTTGTGTAAATTTGAAATACTGTGTTAACATAATGTAAATTCAGATAAAAACTGAAGTGAGAGTAAATCTTTCCAGTGCTATTGCTAATCTTTAGCTATATATTGCCTGTGGCACATACGGAGGGTAATGGAAGTCAAACTGGGAGAGCAGTTGGGCTTGGCTCAGAGTCTCTTTGATAAATAAAACTGCAGGGAGGCAGTTTATTCTCCTATGGCTGCCTTCATATCTCTAGGGTGATTTCTGGAAATTTGGCGGCTTCATGGGTGTACACAAATTTACACCTCGTCCCACAACAGTGCCAACAGTTACAAGACATGCAACTCAACATGCTTAGACTAACACACAAATCAATCAAAACATAAAACAATGAAGTTGGGTCTCAGCTAATACTGCTGCTTATCTATGCTCCTCTGCTATTATTTTTATTGGTCCTGCACAAAGTCTGATAATGTGTTTCAGAAATGTGGAACATGTGGATCCCCGTGTGAGTGATAAGCGCGGGAATGTCAGCCACTTGTTGTCATGCAAAGTGCCGATTTGATTGCCAAGCTCAGAGGAAATAGGAGTTGCACTAAGATGCACTAACTACTTTTCAAACACTTTGCCGCTACAAAAACTACCCCCACAAACACATGCCATCTCCTCCCTTTCACACACATGCACGCATCCGCTTTCGATGCTGTGAGAAACAAATCTCAACAGTCAAGTATCTCAACCAGGTGACAGTGAGTAAGCTGAAACTCTAAAATAAACTGAGCTCGAAACAGTTCCTGAAGCATGACGAGCAAAGGGGACAGAGAGCCACTAGAGCCACTAGTGAGACTTGGAGTTTGGAGAGAGAGACTGGGTGCCAGTAAATTGGTGCAACAGCCTAATATTGGTATGGTGTGCACAAAACAACTACCAGTTACAAACTTCATGAATTTTTTTCACTAGAAGAGTTGAATATTTAAAAACACAGTAAATACAGACCAACATATAGCAGCTGTTTTCTTTGACTGTTTATATAAAATCACAGAAACCAGATACATTTGACTTGATCACAATGCAAGCTGCTGTCTGGCCTATTCGTGCTCCAGTTTCACTTAAGTCAAACTAGATAATAGCAGATCTAAACTTACAGACTTCTACAATAAACAATGGCATTTGAAAAAGACTTGCCAAATCCCCATGTCACTGAGTTATGTCAACGGAACCAACAGCTGGGCACTGTTTTTCTTTCTACGTTCTCGCATTGTTGATTTATCTGTTTACTGGCAAAGATTGCAGGTCAAGAGCGTTGCAGCTTGTTCCTCCTTTGGAGGTGCTGTTTATGTAAGGCTGTATGGCGGCACTATAATTACAGAGTGCGGAGGATGGGGATTATGATGACAGCCCTGGGAAGCAGATCTGTCTGCATGGAAAGAAAATAAAGCTCCACTTGGCAGCTATCTGTCAAGCGGTAGACGAGTGTTTCCACTGAGCACCGCTGTTGCACATTAATCATATAATTTTATAGAAAAAAAAATATGAAAGTGTGAAGTGTCATTCCTTCTCCTTGTAAACAATTTTTAGTTCTGTGAAATCCTTGGGCCGCTTTACATGCAAAGCTCCACTGAGATCTAAGCACATGTTTTCAAACTGATTAGGTTCAGAGGCGGTGGGAGTCAGCAGCAAAATATTCTTCAGGTACTTCTTCAGTGGTGATGCACCACTGAGTCAGTCAGAGATAGAAATCAGCCACCGATTATCTCCCTTGTTCGTTAAGTGAACCAAAACTGAAAACTTGAACTTTTTTCAGAGGGTGAATTCTTTAATGTGTGCATTAAAGTTGATCATTAAAGTTAACCTGCTACCACGTGTGCAAAACAGAAGTATTACACTGCCAAACACCTCCACGAAAAATTGGTTAACTCTTTCTCTTGACTTTGGGGCCTTAATATGCAAACAAAAAGCTAAATTTCCTTTGGTCTGACAAGGGGACAAAGGGTGAAGATCAGGGTTTATCAAACCAATGTATGATAAGAGATTAGAAACATGATTTTGACTCGTCTGCTTCACAACATCTGGATTTTACATCACTTTAGAGAATTTTCCCAGCAAGCACGACAAAAAAAAAAAAGGTAATGAGCTCCAGAGTTCTTATAACTGTCAGGGCCGACTGAAAGTGATTTTGTGCCCCATTTGAATTCAGCTTTTTGCTGTTTCTACACATAACTCCAGTGAAAAGGCCTGGTATGTACAGCATCTGTTACATTTTCTCAGAAAAAGAGGTCAAAGTGTTAATATGTCCCTGAGCAGACGCAAAGTCACAAAGCTGTGGTGGCACGTGTATATATGGGGTTTGGCCATAGCTCATCCATTCTTTCCACGAACGCTGCTATCATTCAGCTGATATGGTTATCTATTGAAGTTATCTTCTGCGGACAGCAGCACAGAGCTGAACCAACTCTATTTGTTATGTGAAAATTACCAAAAAAGCCAAAAAGGTCCCTTTTGGACTTTGAGATGAAAGGACTATTTGAATTTCAATAAATCCAATTGTTTGATTTCTTGAAAAATTTTGACAGTTATCTTCAATTATGTTTACAGAGGGGAGAGAGGTGAAGATGCTTCAGTGTTTGTAAATCTGCAGTGCTGCTGTGAGTGCAGACAAAGTTTAGGATGTCCTGTTTATGAGGTTTCCGTTATAGTGATGACTTTAAGGATATCTGTAATAAATCTCTCAAGAAAGCCAACATAATCTATTTCAAAGATGACACACCAACAGCTTTTTAAACATTAAAGTGAAGATCAGTTTTCTGAAACAAAAAACTAATTAAAACAACAGATTACAACCTGAACTGCTCCACATCTGAATGCAAACCAGCAAAAGAAAACAGAAGTTCGCATAATAAGTTTGTTTCTCATCATTATCCCATGTGTTTTCAGAGTTTGGAACTGTAAACACTGCTCTACAAAATGATGACTTTTGAAGTTATCTCTGGTGTAAGAATTACGCGCTTACAGGCCACAGAAGTCAGCCTTTCCTGTATCACTGTAAATGGTTTTCCTGCTTCAGGTCCTGCAAGGTGATAATCATGAAACCTCTCATAACCTGAACTCTGGGGGTTTGTGTTTCTGTAACCTTTATGTTACGTGTATGTTGTATTAGCCACTTACGTAAGAATCCTGGAATGAATTTGAATAGCAGGGGGCAGGTCATCGTTTCTTTTAGCTTACACAAGATGGAACGTGGGAGATCAGTAATCGGGCCATGATAAACAGTAACCAGGAATACAATGCTTTCACAGGGATATGTCCTGGAGATATGAACCATTTCTCACACTCTGAATGCTTTAAAGAGGCTTGTCAAATACTGCACTACAGAGAATGAAAAGCTAGAGTTATTACTTCTTCTCATTATCTAATAATTAAAACATCAGATTGTAAACCAGTACTTCACACTTTCACCTACAATTCTATTGCACACGATGATGCAACTCTCATGGGAAACAGAAACACACTCTATCAACTTCAAAGCTAAAGTAAAATGACTAAACAAAAGTATTTATGCTTTCAGTGTCTTGCAAAGATAGTAATACCCTTTGAACTTTTTTTTCACATTTTGTCATGTTACAACCACAAACTTTAATATATTTTTTGGGATTTTATGTGATACACAAAGTAGAATATAGTAAAGTGAAAAGAAAATGTATCTTTTCTTATGCATCACAAATTCTAATCTAAAAGTGACAGTCAACATTTAATTGCATTTACTTGAAACATGCTGAGGTTTGTCTCTTCCAGTTTTCCACATTTAGACTGTTTCTTTTGCCGATCTTCACTGCAAGTCTAAAAGACTCCATAACTTTCTCAAAAGCACTCCCTGATTTGTTGCTTGGTTTATATGATCTTATTTCTTTAAAAATATATTTTTTTAAAAGTCAACTCAGGGCTTCACTCAACAGCTATACATACAAATTAATGTATATTGAAAATTAGGTGTCTCTTGGAGGGTGCACTGAATTTGATTTGGGGGAATCGAAGTTAAAATTGCTAAAAAATAATAGCACACCGCACCTTTTAATTAATTGTGCACTACTTTTTGGTTTATCGTATGAAATCCCAATTCAAGCTTCGCATATTTTTGGTTTCAATGTGATAATATGTGGGAAAAAGAATACCTTTGCAAGGAGCCATCTCATATTGTCACACTTTAATGTGATTGCTGTCCCAGGATTAAGGATGACGATTCATTCTCATTCGGAATTTGATAATCACATTCTTGTTCTCCAACACATTTAACTCAGTTAAGCCTCTCTGTTTGAGAAGCACCAAACATACAGGTGGATGGAGAGCAAAATAAGCCTCTTAGTTTTACAAATATTATTTGAAGACACATTTCTTTGAACTGAGGACTACTCTGGAGCTGAAAAACAGATGAACAAGTTGGAAAACCTAGTCAGCAACACAGCAAATCCTCTACAAAGCTCAGTGATTAAACAATAACTATTAGTCAGTTGTACATGCAAAAGAAACCTCTGTATTTAACTTTTTCTCTTCGCTTAGGTTCAACTGAAACACACACTTTCATTCCCTTCTTCTACAGAATTAGGAGCTTATATAGTGCCACGCATCAGGTGCCCCCAAAAATGTTGTGCAGATTTCACCGTTAAACAATAGCTGGAGCTGTCCTTCCCTCCTGTGCTTGTCAAAACAGGGTTCTTACATAACCAGACTGTCCTCTTGGCCAGAGTTGTTTCGGCTTCGGACAGGAGTACACAGTGGAAAAATCGTGTTCATCCAAAATAAGCAGTCTGTCCAAAAGGCCAACACACCTTCTGGTAAACACATGGAAGTTATATCATCAAAAGTTGCAAACATAATGCAAGTTTGTAATAGTCTTGATTAGGGATGGGCCGGTTAACTGTATGAAAGGTTTTCGTCATACACTGACAGTGCTAACGTGACAGGTTTTCTTCCAATGTGTGGAGCATAGCACTGCCCCTTCCCTACCTGTTTTTTGTATTTTCCCAGTCAGCTGGCCGAAGAAAATATACACAGACAGTTTGTTATTGGTTGAAATACAGACAAATTCAATGCAGCTGACTAGAACTCTACATAGGCAGATAGCTCAACTATGGTAAAAATGCACCTTCATATTTTCCATTTTAAATATAAAAATACTTCTGTACATTTCATCTTTTATCACAGATCACATCACAATCAGCTCTGAACTGAAATAATTCTATAAAGTTTAATTATAAAACCAATACTTTTTTTCTACAAATGACCCAATATTTATATACTGATTGAATAAATTAAACTATTACCCAAAAGCCACTTTATTTCAGGAACTTTATAAAGATATGAAGCACACTATTCAGATGAATTAGACATAGATGAATGTCTAGAACCTCTTATTTTTGTTAATTAAATTATATTTTTATCTACAGGTCATGAAAACATGATATTTAAAATTAGAAAATTACACCAGTCCACAGCATATGCATTACAGAAATGTGGGCTTAATAGAAAGTATGTTTAAATGTTATTTTCAAAAGGTACTTTTAATCTGTCAAAAAGACCTTACCTGAACTCATACTCTGATTTACTGAATATGACTGTAAGACAATATTATACAACACATTTTGTATTCTGCATTGAAATCTTACACTGACTATGACCGCCAACGATTCATACTCTTCTAGAAACAGGAGAGTATGTTTCAGAAAGCATTTTACAGCTCACACGCTGAGCATGCAGTAGCTGACACTCAATAAAGTTTACATAAACGTAAGCACAAAACAAAAAAACAAAATGATCCAAGAGAAAGAGAAAAAAAGAAAAACTGGAAAAACCTGGCCTTCAACTCCAATCATCTCAGCTCTCACGCTAACCAGGAGACAGAAAGGCACAGTCGCACGCTACTGTCAATGTGACATGTACTTCGGGCTCTCTCACGCAAGATACTGGGAAACTAAGTTGTTGTACACTGTTAATACAATCCTGTTAGCAAACTTTGAGTTTACTTCTAACCAACTACATTTCTTGTTTTTTTTTTATTATTATTTTCCACAACAACATTCTAAATCATTTAGCACTGAGTAGGTATGTCAACATAAAAAAAAGCATTTGCACAAATACTCAAGAAATGCTAAAAACAAAGCCATGCACCTATTTTCACATTTACCACAATAAAAAGTTTTGATGCATGTGATTAAACATGATCAATCAAAAGAAGCAGGCAAAGTGACACTTGATCAACATGTCCTTAAAGCCACCGTAGGTCAGTGAATTCACCTGTGTGAACAGGACAGAACCTAGCGTCCCATTTACCACAAACCAGCTATGTCTTTATTTACAAGGAAGTGTTTTGTCATGCTGTGAATCAAAATCTGAATGGACTGGGCAGAGATCCAAGTTAAACAGGCTAATGAATAACAGGTACAGTAGGCAGACACTGATTTTACTTCAAACAACCTTCCCACCACAAATTTGGACAAGCACAGAGGGGTTATGATGAAATTTCGCTGCAGAACTCATAATTGTAAAAATAACAGACTTGCTTTAACTCCATCTGTGACAAGGCACCACAAATAACACTTGTCATAAATCATGGTCTTCATAATCTTTTATTCATCTTACATATTCCCAGTAGTTCAACATTTGTAGCATGTATTCTGACCATGACATGCAATAATACAAAAATAGATTTATTTTGAACATTAAAATTGTATAGAAACTTTTCACCAATGGAGCTTTAGAAACTAGAATGCCATTATTTATTTGTTAATTACAATATTTTACAGTGCAAAATGACCGAAACCTTTTTCTGCATCTAGTAGATACAGAAAAAAATGTGATGGGAACGATGGTGTGGGCTTACAGCAAGCCCACTAAAGCTGAGCAGGCAAAAATGGATTCATTCAATACACCAATTAGCTTTGCAAATGTTAATTTCAACAAATGTTAAAAATTTTGTTAAAATGTTGAAGTTTTAACATTTATTTTTACAATATTTCAACATTTTGAAACATTAAAAAAAATTACAATTAAAAATGTGCACACTGTGGGGTGCCTTGTTACCCAACCCTTGTTAGTTAATATATTGATATAATACATGCTTAAATATTGAGATGTTGTTTTATAACATTTTTGGACTGGTCGCCAATCACTGACAGGGCAATAAAGAGACACACAGGCCTAACATTCACTCTTAAGAGCAATTTGATGAGATCTATAAACCTAACAAGCATGTTTTTGGACAGTGGGTAGAAATCTGGAGTACCAGGAGAGAAATGCACAGTGAGAACATTCAAATGCTGAAAGACTCCAGACTGGGATTCATACCCAGGACTTTCTTCCCACAATTGCAACAGTGCTAACAATTCTTTCACCATGCAGCCCCCAAAATGCAAACAGAAACATGAATCCGATGACCTCCAATGCCTTTCCAATATGTATTTGATGTATAAAATCCAATATTAAATTCTTGCAATTTATTTAACAGAGGAAGAATGTTTCTGTAATCCAACTGTGAACTTTAAACAATGAATCTGCAAAGTTGCATGAACTCAACAAGTCCTGAATAGGTGACAAAACTCAAACCCTGATAATTTCATAGATCAAGCCATTATGGTGGTTATGAAAGCACACTTTGTAAGCACAGTTTCCAGTCTGCCCAACCAAAGCAGTAGTTCTTGACAGTCTGATGGAATTTGCTTCTGCTTCAATGGGCCTTTGGATTATCCAAAAAAAGCAGCCAGTCTCCAAAGCCCCATTCCATTCCCTCAAAGAGATCAATGGCTGATATTTAGAAACCATTCCTGGAATCTGTGATGTTGTACAAGCAACAGCCCACCCTATTTTCCCTTCTTTGTGAGGGTACTTCTTGGGAGCATGGCATTGCGTGTGAAAGGACCGGCCCTGCCCAAGCCACTCAGCACTTTGGCCCCATGCAATTTGGGCATTAGCTCCCTGGCCACTGGCCTGAGAGCAAGAGATTAAATAAAAACTCAAAAGGTAAACATTGCTTCCACAATTGATATCAGTTTGGCCTTCCGAGCACACTGGGACAACGTGGCTTCCTGTTGGGGAGGGGGTGTTGGTTTCCTGTGCGAGCCAACAGCGAGTGAGGGCAGAGAGATAGGGAGAGAGAGGACAGGAGGGCACGGAGGCATGAAAGCCAGGCTTTAGGAGCAGACACTGAGAAGGAGGGGGAATGTTTATTGATTTTAGTCACACACATATTGTAAAGAGGAACTGTGGTACAAGCCTTTAGCACGCTATGGGAATCTTATGATGGGGAGGTCATTGTTCAGTCCCAAGCTCATATTTCTCAATATGAACCACAGTGATAATACACACGTACACTTACAAACACAAAATGGCTTTGTCATTAAATGAAAAAAGAGGGGGGGAAAAAAAACTTATGTCATGTTGTGTAAGTTTTAATTATAGTACACAAAAGATTTATTTTGCAACGGTGTTACAGAAAATCACACAATGTGCTTTAGCTGCTGTTATTCATCTATTGTTTGGTGATGGGGGAATGCCAAAGCGAACCACCTTTAACATGGAGCGGTCCAAGCAGACTTCCTGCTGGTTGATGTTAACTACAGGAAATACTGTTCCGAGCTGATTTAATCAGGAAGGTTCAATGATACTTATTATTTTTTACAGTTACATGAACACTCTGGATGGCCATTAGATTTTCTTTTCAATAACTCAAACCCAGTCGTGGTGTAAAAAGAAATGTTACATAATGGCATAAATTCTCTTTGAAAAAAGTGAAACATTTTATGATTAAAATCTACCATTGTGTATCCTTAGTTGGTAGCTGACCATTTTGTGAAGCTGGTGTGAAGCTACAACTTAACATGACAAACAACTAAATGAAGTGTCATTGCAGAGCACCAGTAAAGACCCATCACCGTGCAAAGTTCAATATAAACAATTACACAATGGCAGCATGTTTTGGCTAGGGCCACTGTTGAACTGCATTCCTGTTACATTGTCGCTCATTTATTTAGACTAAAGCAGAAGCTGATATCACAAGGGTAAACTTTGTTAGACAAATACCTCAGTTTTCCTATACAGCAATAAAATGACATTTTATCAGTTCATTAAGTTCTTTCCCTTCCCTTTTCTTCAATGTATTAGACATTGGCTATACTAATAAGATCATTAGCACAGTCAACTTAAATCTGCAAGTGAAGATAATATATTGCTCTTTTGGAAAGTGTAAAGATTAGTTTCGACCAAATAGATTTTCACAGAGGTCTTGAATCAAGATGGGTCAACCTGAGCTATCTTGCAAAAACGGGCAAAAAACTGTGTCTGTAGACAAGCAAAGCAGGTAGAGATTTGCCACAACAGGCCTTCGAAAGTGAAAAGAGAAATTTAACAAAAGTGCTAAGAAAACAAATGCATGCAACACTTTTCAGATTTTCACTTATAGAAAAAGTTTTGAAAATCATGTGTCTTTTTCTCCCACAGAAAATCCCAGGTAATGAGACAACTGATGTGGTATAAATAATTTTCCAAGATGCTACAAGTCATGACCTTTTAGGGGGTGAAATCAATGGAAGATTGTACACTGATAGTGAGTGAAGAAAGACACATAGGTTTTTGTAGCTGTTATATATTTTCCCCCTAACAGATTTACTTGTTTTTTGTTGAATTGTAAAGGATATATGTTAGATTAAAGGTAGAAAATATTTGAAAAAAATGTATCATGGTGTCACTTTTCTGTGCCACAAAAACATGGCATTTTGAGAGGGGCATGCAGGCTTTAGAGAGCAGCTGTTTTTGCAAGACAGCCATACTAGAAAATGAGCTTGGAGCTGCAACATTTGCCTTTAACACTCATATTTCCACCTTCAGGTCTCATTGTTGTATTTCTGACTTGGAACTTCAAAAATCCAACTTCTGATAGAAAGCAGCATTAGACAGATAACAAAACCGCACGGATTAGTGCTAATATGGGGCTCGTCCACTTAGTATCTTCATCCTCTTTGTAGGTTGAAAAAGAAACTTCGCAGAATGTTTTAAGCATTTAATACATTTTCTATTGTATGCCAGACATTATAATTATGTTCTACAAAGAAGGATTTGCAATATGTAGTAGGCTGTCATTGCTTTAACCAATAGCTACTTGTAATATTAATAATTAATAAATAATATTGCAGGACCTGTTGGGGGAAAAAAAATAAATAAATAACCAGTTGTAATATAGCATATATTTCACACACGCCAATTGCATCTAAACTGCAAGAGCTGAAATTCTTCATTTATTTTGTTAATTTTCTCTGAATTTGTAAAATAGCCAATAGACAAGATTATGGGATATTTTACACTTTCCTTTAATATGACCTATTTAATTGCTTCAAACAATACAAATTATTACTTTCTGGGGTCTTCACTACAAAAAGTAGCTTACAATACATACACAGATATGCCTATTTTTTTAAATAATCAAGTGTTTTAAAATAATTGTTCAAAGGCTTACAAAGTATTGTTTAAGTAGATGGATCAAATGTAAATTTAAGTAATGAAATGACATACTTTATTTATTTAACTATGTACTCTCTAATGTTTCTGTCTGTATCATAAAAGACTGCACACTAAAAGTGGTTCAACTAAAAATACATTTAAAATTAATATTACACAGCTTGATTGTAACAAAAGGTGACACTCACAACATGGCGGCCGAGAAGACGTACGATGCGGATGCGGAACTACTAGCAAAGAGGCTGCTAGTCCGCAGGTTATAGAGGTTAACTACCTTTATTTTCGTTGATTATTGTAAATAAGTAACGGACATGTTTTAATGGCGAGCCTCTGTATTATTAGTTGGCAACATAAAGATTTATACTTTCAAATACGTCACTAGCGTGAAGCTAAATTTTGAAAAAAGGCTCATGTAGGTGACGCAGTGTTGAGGGTTTACGTCACTTCCTGTTCCAACCACGTGGATTTGTTGTGATTTTCTCCCCGCTTCCTGATGGAAGGTGTATGGATTTAAAACACGTGAGAAATCATATCTTTAATACATCACTTATTAGATCATAATGGTTCCCGTGAATGTCTGCTAAAATGAGACAGACAACTGCATTGTACACAACATTTTATTTTATTTTATTTCTGTTGACAAAATAATTCCAACCTTTACTTTTCTATACAATGCATGATATATAAGAGATATAAAATTGTACAGCATTAAGATATTTTTCCAGAATCATTTGAACTGCCCTGATTAATCATTTTTTTGGCACAGACAAGTAGTTCACCTCAAGCATTTAACAAATGCTTGAATTATAAAAATGACCTATAAAAAATATAGACACACACACACACACACACACACACACACACACACACACACACACACAATCACATTTAGGGATACAAATATAGCTTCAGGGTTGGCATTTACAGTATAGTGAAATGAAAATAATTAGCTTACAAACTTGAATGGAATGGTATTATACTGTAATATCTGTTTGCTACAGTGACTTCTGGTAGATTGCAGTGTAGATTGCAGTGCCCTTCATATTAATGCCTAAAATTTACTCTCCATCCAAAAGACGTTTAACAACTCCTATTGTATCCTTAATCACTTCTGCTTGGAATTCTTTTAGATTACAGGACAACACAGCAATATGCATCTTCTTGTTCTTCATTTATAAGCAGAGACAATGGGCAGAAATATTGCTTTGCAGAGCCTCAAACTACAAAGTGATAAACCCAAATGTAGACATCTCTTAGAGTCTGCATCATACAACTTTTCTTACCTGCCTCAATGCCATTAGCTCTATAGATAAAGGTCATCCAGTGCCCTCGATTCTTAGAAAAATACTTCTTTCAATCACACTTAATGTAACGCTTAATCTATAATATCACAGTCAGCACAGGCCACCTTCAGAATCTTACATTCTGAATAATGCATAGCTTCACTGGTCATCCTTAGCTCTCATTGAAACTCCCAGGTAGCAGCGTTTGTGTTTCATTGTGAGGCCGTATTCTGGGGTCATGTCCACAGGCTCTCCAGGTAACTTGTAAAAGTGCAGCTTCTGGATGATAATTGCCAAGAAGAGGAAGACTTCATTTCGTGCGATAACCTCGCCAATGCACCGCCGTCTTCCCAAGCCGAAAATGAGCACCTTCTCTCCCTCTAGCTTGTTGACCTCTGTGCCATCATCATTGAGGAAGCGGTCTGGGAGGAATGAAGAGGGGTCTTTCCAGAGCTTTCTGAAAGGCAACAATGTCAAAAGAAATTCAGGCTTGATACTATTGATTCCTGATTTATTTGGATTGTGGTTTTCTTTGTCATGTAAGGTTTCACAACTGTTTTGGATTTCAAAATTGAATAGTGAAAGCTATCAAGAAACTTACGGGTCGTGGTTTATCTGCCACTGGTTGATAAAGACACAAGTGTCTTTGGGAATGAAGTAGCCATTCAGAGATGTATCTTTTGTAGAGCTGAAAAAGGCAAAGATCAAGCTCATTGAGAATCCTGTTTTTTTGCCTTCATTACATACTCTGCCAGCTAACAGCTAACTCTTGTAAACAATAAGTAGAAAAAAAGCAAATCTTACCAGTGTGGGATTGTGAAAGGCAGGTATGAGGAATGACGGAAGAGCTCCAGGATGAAAGATTCCAGTAAAGGCAAGTTGTTTCTATCAGCGAGAGTAGGAGTACGATCCAGACCAATCTGCTCCTCTAAAAATGAGAAGAGTTGGTAAAATATCGATCCAGGAAGGAAACTGCATGAGTTGTTTTCTTAATAATAATAATAATAATAAAAAAAATCACATCCTATTGTGTGAGTCTGGAGCAAAGTTGTAAATACCAATGTTTTTTGTTTTTTTTTTGTAAGATTTATTGTCTTGCAAGATAAAATTGGCAAAAGAAAAAGAGAAATATTTAAGGAAAAAGCTCTAACTTACTGATTTCCTGAAAAAGCCTCTCCTCAACTTCTGGATATGACACAAGGTACATCACTGCCCATGACAGACCAGTAGAGATGGTGTCAAAACCTGGGAGAACAAATACATTAGTGAGGAAGACCATGTTGTGTAAAATAATGTTTGCAATTGCATGCAATCCAACCACTCAGCATGTATTAAAACCTACCAGCTCCAAAAAGATCATTGACAATGCCGACAACTTTCTCATCTGACATCTGGATGTTGGAGTTCTCATCCAACTTCCGGTCCTCACAGTGATCTATTAAGGAGTCTGTGATGTCACGGATGTTGTCCTAGAAATAAATGATTTGGCCATTTAATTAAACAAACTATGTCTTAAAAGTAAAAATAAGACTGAGATACATTATATTTTATAACTTATGCAGTAGAGTACCTTGTCAAAGGTGGCGTAGTGCTCAGTGACGAGCTTTTGAACAAAGTTGTTGAAGCGGTTGTTGATGTTGACAAACTTCTTCATTGATTTGTTGGGAAGATGCTGCAGAGCAGGGATGAAGTCTGCAGGGTTGCCACTGCCTGTCACCTTGACAAAATCTTCAGCGAGGTTTACTAAGCCGACCAGCTCCTGGTCATGATGGTCATAGCGACGGCCAAAGCACATGCCACAGATGACATTGGCAACAGAAACAACTATGTAGCGGAAAGGCTCAAATTTGCCTTCAACTGTCATGACATCTTGGAGTTCTTTGATCAAATGTTCTGCCTCTTTGCAGATGTGCTCTTCCAGCACGCAGGAGTATTCTGGGAGCTTTCCGTTCAGGGAGGAAAAAGATCGCAGTGCACTGTAGGCCAGCTTTCTGCGAGCCCGCCAAATGCCAGCTTGGTCTGTGCTGAAGGCCAGACTCTTGCCATCATTGATGAAGCGGAAGCTGTACAGGTCTGGCCTGCCGGCAAAGTCGTCCCCCTGTTTGGTGAGAGCCTGTTTAACTGTTTCATAACCACTCAGAACGACAACTGGACGCATGCCGATCTGAATCTGGAACACATCTCCAAAGCGCTTGCTCATTTCAGTAAGACTCAGGTAAGGCTTGCTACCCAGCTCTATCAGATTCCCTATGATAGGAAATCCGCTCGGGCCAGGGAGTTGACGAAGCCCCTCTGGGATCTCTCTGCGGAACTGCTTAAGGGTCAGGTACACCAAACACACTGTCACCAATGCTATCAGACCCTCAGACACTGAGAGTGCTCCGATGAATGGCAGTATCATTAATGCCATGATGACAAAGTTTCTCTGTTCTCTGCTCAACCTGTGAATTAAATAGGAGGGGCATTAGATCAGTGTTGACAGAGAGAAGAAAGCAGTATTGTGCAACATAATGATTGCATAGCAAGATCTCAAGTTAGTGAGAACCGTGTTTGACTCTGCTGCACAGTGGTGATCTGTACACACCTGTAGATTACGCACAGTGGTACATAGATGTCTTGGACATCTAGTATATCAGTACTACTAATTTAAATTAAAGTAGTCAAGCATCATAGAATCCTATCATTTTTGTTCCTATCTTAAAAATTACTTATGCAGGTAGTCACCTTACCTTCTGTTGAATGGCAAAAAAGAAAACTCTAATTCCAGAGATGTGTATCAAACAACACACAAATGTTTTGCGAAGCAAAGGTGTCCTTTACGTTGCTGATGTCTTCAAAACCGAGAGTGGACTTATAATTTATAGGGCGCTGCACAATCTGATTGGCTGCTGTGTGTGACATCATCTCCCCTCCTCCAAATTTCGGCGGCTCTCCTTTTCTAATTCTCTGCCATGAATGAAGTTTGGAACATAAAAAAAAAAAAAAAAAAAGTTGGTGGGTGTGTCTGTGTGTGGTCCTTACATTACACAATTCGTGTGCATTGCAAATGCCCCACTGCTTTCTTCAAGTTTAGGTGCGCATGAGACACTGAACTGGCTGTAAATCAGTGTGTGATCTGCGATAAGACAGTTCAAATCACTGTCATCATGCACTTGTTTTGCAGGTGGTTCAAACTTTGCAGTATCTGCTATGTATTTTCAGTGCAGCATTTTTGGCATTTTCTAATGCAGGATATGTGGCACGATTAATACACTTGAATGCACTTCGGCTTGGTCTGTGCAGGTAGGATATTTGCTGACGCAGAGACTTTCTGCGAGTGCGGTCTGTCAGGATAACCGCAGACGAGTTCATGCCCAGTGAAGGAGCTGCTTGATACTATAAGGATTTCTCGCATGAAGCGGACTTAATTGGGAGCAACTGAGATGGGTTATTTCCTTGTGACTGTGATATCAAGCAAACTTTCAGCCATCTTACCTTCCAGATTTGGAAGTGAGAACGGAACTGCTGACCATGCCAGCCTTTTCCAGGCACGGTTTCACAGTGCTGATAAAAACAGATGCCATTGCGTGCTTGTACCTGTATGCACTCCGCAGGAGTTAAAGATTGACCAGTTGCGTGAGAGCGCAGAGATCAAACCTTCCCCTCCCCTTCGAGGAGGATGCTGGGCAGAGTGAGAGAAAAGGAGGGGGAGCAGGTTGAGCTGCTGCCGGAGCGAAAGGCCGGACGAGTTCATACACTTAAATAAAGCGCTGCGTAATGAGTGGCTTAACTAATGCACCGTTACAACTTCGAAACACAAAAATTCACTAGGTGTTAAAGGTAAAAAAAAAAACACAAACAAACAAAACAACAACAACAAAAAAAAAACACATTTTAAGAGCACCAAGCTGGTTCTCAGCTACACTTTTGTTTTTATTGAATTTAATTATTTTCTAATCTGTTGGGTTAATGCTGGACAAGAAGGGAGGAAAATCTCGCAGGTATCTGCAGTTGTTTGTGTTTACATGTTCTGACAGAGCTCATGCATCTTCATAAACAGTTTAGAAATCTTTTCTCATATAGCTAAAACAAAGTCATTAAGTACAAGCAAAAAGTCAGAACTTTGTTTCTCATGGAAAAATGTTTCTTAGGTCAGATGAAGTTAAATAGTTTTTTTTTTTATGTAGAAGTTATGAGCATGAAAAGCCATATACGGTTATGGACAAGACATCTAACTTGTTGTCTATAGATCCACTGACACCAACTACCAGGGGGATTAACCACAAAATATTATTGCTAGATGTTCACACAATGCTGTAATAAAGGATTATGATAGAAAGTTTATTGGAAGAAAAAAAAATTACTAGAAAAAAGTGCACAAACACAAAACTTTGAGTCCAGTAGAGAAACTGTCACAAGTGTACATTGTCTTATATGACTGTTGCTAAGTGGTTCTACGTTTTCTTTATAAATGAAAGCAAAGTTTGCCTTTCATGTAAAACTTAAGAGAGAAGAGAGACACAGACCAAGTTCAGACCAAGCATAACGTACAGTGCACTTGTCCGTTGGCTGTTATTTCTACTTTAAAAATCCTTTATTGTTGTTATTTTTTTCCTAAGTAAATAATTTGTGGGTCATCATTAGCTGTAAATCATCCCCTCTTCATACCGGGTCTCTCCGATGTTCGGCCGGGACTCCCAGACCCGCTCCAGGCTCCTGTTGGAAGCCCGCAAAGGTTCCGTCACACCTCACGTCACATTCCAAAGGTGACACATTTGGAATGTATCACCTTGTACGTGATGGATCTAGTGTTCATTTAACTTTTTCTGAAATTATTTACTGATATAGATAATTTTTAGGTGAAAAAATACATAACTAGCAAAACAATACAGCAATGTTGCATTTGTGACTTTGACAGTTGTGCGTGTGCTATTGAATTTGAAGGAACGCGGTGTCAAAAATCTGAGAACCTATAATAGTGAAATGCTGTCACAAAAATAATGTTTATTCAAATAAAAAGACAAGCATTCAGATGGGAATATGCATTTTTAGTTATTTCAAAAGACTGCTAAAATATGTTTTTGCCGAAGGAGGGCGTCATATCTCTTTTATCTCTTTTACTTCCCTTCATAATAATAATAATAATAATAATAATAATAATAATAATAATAATAATAATAATAATAATNTTTATCTCTTTTACTTCCCTTCATAATAATAATAATAATAATAATAATAATAATAATAATAATAATAATAATAATAATAATAATAATGTGACTTTTTTTTCTTAATAGTTTGTGCACCAAGAACGGCCTTGGGCACAACTCTCAAGGAAAGTTAGACTTTTTCTTTTGATTAAAGTCCAAAAGTCATAACTTAATTCGTTCGCCAATTCCCTCGGGTCCGCGCTGCGCAGCGCTGTCCCGATCCCCTGGGGATGTGTTGAATCTGCAGGGTTTCTTTCTCCGTGCGCTCCGGCGCTACGCCTCTGGTGCAGCAGGTTGCGTGAGAAGCGGAGCTGCCGTCCAGAGGGGAGGGTCTCCGTCTTCTGGACAATCCTAAATCTGCTTGGTTAAGTCACGCGAAGGCTGTAGCCCCTGGAAAAGACACAAAGGTTTTAAACTCGCAGAACAAAGAGGAAAAAAAGCTCTTTTTTTTTTTTTACGCCCCCCACTCATTGCCCGCAAGAAGGTGCACGTGTATTCGCGCGCGCGCTGTAGCTTCTGTAAATGAGAGGAGCTTTGGAGTCATGCAATCTGCCACTCAGGCTTCACTGTTTGCAGTCATGCAACACGCTGAGGTCGCAGTAGGGCAAAACGAGTCACGAAAACTCTGAACAAGATGACCTCGTCACCCCTCCTCGTCACGTTAAGCTCCAAGAGTTGAGTCCGCTGGTAAAGAGGGAAACTAATAAATCATAATTCTTAATAATTATGATTTAAAATAAAAAAAGATAATGAAATAAAATTTCATTTAATTTTATTCCATTGCATCTTTTTCTTTTACATACGAATAGCACAAGATTAAATTAAGTAAGTGAATAAATAAAATTACATATTTGAATTCAAACTTTAAAACAGATCATTTAGATAACTGTAAAAAAAAAGCAATCAAATTTCTGCATCACAAAAAAATAATGCACAAAAGGTTAATTTGAAATAAATAAATAAATAAATAAATAAATAAATAAATAAATAAATAAATAAATAAATAAATAAAGTGTCAATCAAATTGGACTGATAAGGTTTAAATGACATTTTAACTGGTTGTGCATTCTCATAAAATTATTAAAAAAATATATACACATATTTTTTCCACTTTTTTTTTTACCAAAAATGAAAAAAAAAAAATCTGTAATTCAGTTCAAGTGAATCTTACATAGTACACAGAATATTTAGTGATTTTATTTATTTTTTTATTATCAAAAAATTATCATTAATCATTTGTGACTTGTCCTCCTTATAAAGGGTATTATAGACTGTCTGCTGGGCAGATGGCAAGTCCGCAATCTTCCCTGTGGTTCTGTAAGACATTACAGACATACATATGTTGTATATTTTCTTTATTAAATTATGGTAATATAGTTTTATCTCAAAGTGAATGTCAGGCTGTCATTAGCTATAAGCTGTAGCTGTAATGAATATGTGTATTATCTATACTTTTTGAATAAAATAACTGAAATACGTTAACTTTTCACATTTATTCTAATCTATTCAGATGCACTTGTACTAAAACGCTTAAAAGCGTAATAATTGGTTTGGATGAGTGTGGCATTTTCAAATGAAGAATTACATCATTCCACTTACAACATTTTTACAAATTCATTACACAAAAAGTGCATTATTTCAAGCATTTGTTTGTAATTATTTTTGATAGATTGATGGTTATCTATTTACCATATTTCTACTGTGTTTTTGTGTCACCTTTGCTTTGAATCGTGATCATTTCTTATATTGGGTTGTGTCTCCGGTGTGTTTACATTTCATATTTCTCCTTCTTTGTTTCCCAGTACATTCTATCAGCTAATTCAGCAGCTCAGTTTCAATTACACCCCTTCCCTCACAGCTGCACCCTGTTTCTAATCAACCACCTGCTCATTGTTCAGCAATTAATGCTCCAACTGAAATATCTTTCACGTTAGTCAGTTTTGCGTCAGATCTTTCTGCTACCTCTAGCATGGTTTCAGGTCCTTGTGTATTTTTCCATTGTATTGATTTCTTTTCTTTATTTAGTTAAGTAAATAGTTAAAATTTTCTGCCTCTTCTCTGCATTTGGATCCAGTTCTATAAAGTTCTGGCAATCTTTTATTTTTTAATTAATTTTTTTTTCTATCTACCAAACCGCTACTTGGATATTTCACCCTGAACAGTCAGCTTCTTAAGGATGACATTTAATGGCTTATACTTCTTTGTGATTGTTCCAATAAGTAAAATAATAATAATAATAATAATAATAATTAATTGTGATTGTTCATTTTGGTGATTGCTTAAAGGGTAATGAAAAGATTTATGAGTTGACATAGAGATCATTTGCTGAAGAAGCCAGTTGCTCAAAGAGTTGTGTTTCCAACCATAGCAATGACAGTTTGAGTGGAAAAAATATGGTAGAAAAACAATATCTTCCTAGCAATTTTAGAACACTTAACAAGTCCCACTGCTGACAAACTTTAAGGAGATGCTGTAGGTTTTTGTCAAGAGGAAGTCAAGATACACCAGGGTCAGACCCAACAGTGCAGGTGAGCTGAAAGTCCTTAAAGCAACCCGGGCTTCCTCATCACCTCAGCCAGAGGCTTGTTTCCTCCATACCAGGCTGTACTGATGCAGTAGTGGATGCCAAATGAGCCCTGACCAAATACTGAGGAGGGAGATGGACTGTAGAGTACATGGATATCAATTTTAGTTTACATTTAAATGTTTTTTTTTTTCTTTTTGGTGAATTTTACATAACATTCTTATTTGACAAAACTGATTTGGGATTTTTTTGTTGGTGTGATTATTCAAAGCAATAAAAATGTACAAGAAAACTTACTCTGTGTGAAATGCAAAACTTCAAATTGGAATTGAACTACAAAAACAAATCAAGATGTATTAAGCTCCACTTATATTGTACACTTCTGTCTCATTGGTAATATAAACAAGAGCTCTTTTATGGAAGGTAATAATGCATTTCCCAGAATAGAACAGGAAGATTTCATTTGGTGACTGGAGTAAGTAATGAAGAATGTGGAAGATCAGTTGCCACTGGAGGGACTGATGTACTTCATAAATTCTTTAAAAGATTAAAGAGATAAAAGGCAGCAGCAAAACGTTATCTGTGCCACTGTGCAGCAGGTTCACAGGTGTGTGTGTGTGTGTGTGTGTGCGTGTGTATGCGTGAACATGAGTGCAGCAGGTAAAATGGTAGCAGACACCAAGCCCACGAGATTTTAAATGTTAGATTCTCTGTGTCTATTTTATGAGAACTGTGCAGAAAAATAAAATAAAAAAAGCTTTTTGCCTGCAGTCATGTATGTCTCAAAGAGTTTGTGGACATAAAAGCGGGTGTAATGACTGAGAAGGTTTTCAGTCTTCTCATGCAAACGTTGTCACGCACACACATTGCGTGCAGGTATGGATCCCATTCTCCATGCCTGAATCTATTCAAGCCTTGTAAAGAGTGTTTCTTTTTATTTGTGACTGATTTTAAGGTTTAAGCATCAGAATAAGTGAATCCTACGGCCTCAGAGTTCTGAAACTTTACAGGTTTGAGATTGCCACAAAAAAATAATCACACACACATCATCATGAATTTACTTTTCTTTTTTTTAACCGGAGTCCAGGGTTGAAATTCTTGTGTTTATGGGAGCAGGATGCATTCCCTGACAGCAGGTAATTTCAGGTGATTTGAACTTCCCATGCAACATTCCATGACAGATGTGTTTTGCACGTTATGATATAGAAACCAAAGTTTTGACAAGCAGAAAAAAATGGTTCATGGTTCATATTTTCTCCGTATCACTGATTATTTCAGAATATTCCTGAAAAGCGGAGCCTCACTTTAACTGAGATACAATATTGTGGCTATTCTTCTGTAAATGAGAACAATACCTGCGCCCATAGGACACCGCAGAACAGCCTCCAAGGCTTGCGTGTGCCCCATCGAGCAAATGCTAATAGGATTATTTTGTGCTGCAGGTCATGACACCTCACATGAATGCTGCCATGACCTAATATAAACTCACAGCACTTTTCCATCACTATATGTAATATGCTTGGTGCACCTAATTAATGTAGAGCTAAAATGTTCAGTTGGTTGTTTTCGCTAGTCCACGCAGCAACATGGAAAAAGAAAATAAAAAAATATTTAAACACTCATTCTGAACAAATCCCACCCCCCCAAAGAGATCCATTCGACAACAACCACTTTGATAGTTGCTGTTTAATATTACAGATGACTCAAAGTTCTGATTTGGGGTTCTGATTTTTGGCCTTTACAGTAGTTTCCATTTCATCTATATAGAGCTCTCTGATTTTCATATTGATTACATCTCTCCACAAATAAAATCCCAACTTAGACCAGACAGTCAGCACAAATTACTGATTGAATAATTAATGTAATATGATGACAAGAGAGCTGTGCCAATAATATGTAACTTTGCTTAACTCAAACACCGTGCTTGTTACCAATAAATAACACCATCTTCTAAGAGTTATACAGAAACCAATATCTGAATACTGGCTGAAATGTTGGCCTGACATTACTCTATCCAGGTCAAACTGAAAGATTTACATCTCTCCCAATAAACCAGATACTCATTGCAGGTGGCAGAACTTACGAATGAATAAGTTTGGGTGCTGACCTGCCTCCAGTACAGATCTCTCTCCAACTGAAAAGAATTTGGTGGGTCATGTAAAATGCCTGATGAAGTAGAGTCAGAAGAAGACAACTGAAATCAGACAAAAATGACAACATTTCCCATTCAAAAACTCCAGTGACTGGTGTCTTTGCTTCTATGATGTTTAAAGACTGTGAATGCATGACCCTGTGAATGCATGACCCTGTCTTCACATGTTTCTGATGTGTTGCTACTGAAGTGTATTGGAAGTTCACTGGTTGTCAGCTCTTAACTGTGAATAAATCCCGCATTCATAAAGGCTCTTAGCTTATATATGTTACTGAGACCTTGATCTGTAATCAGTTTTCAGAAGCTGCCATTTGATACTAAATGACCTCTTATTTCATAAAGATGAAAAATGTCTTAGTTTACTCACCGAATATGTGTGAAATGTCAGATTGTGCATCAGATGTAGATGTATGAGATTTGCGGATCAATATTGTTTGAATTTATGGCTATGATTTGCAGTTAACATGTTAAGAGCTCTTACAATCAAAAACAACAAGGTTAGGTTCATGAAGGTATTCATGTTCTTGCTCCTTTTAAGTGATCTTGAGATAATTAGGAAGAGATAAGACTGTGCTTTGTCTAATGGTCAGTGATTGGAGCTACAGGACTTTGTGGTAGAGGAAGGGGTTAAACTGTTATTTTGAGTAAAAACAAAAGGATGTAATCAGCAGACAACAGGTCAAAGTAAGTTTGCCGCTTTGTCATAAAAATCAGCTGAACAGCCCACACTGATATATCCTTCTCACGCAACCAATGCAACACCAACACTCGCGTGCCATGAACGAAAAAGTCTTCATGTATTTCCATGCTGGTGTGTATGTGTTGAGGTGAGCGTGTGTTTTGTGAGGTGGTTACTAGATCTCCTTCCTTCCCCTATGAAGTGTGAATACCAGATTAGTAACTGAGCCAGTGATTTCCTTGCTGCTCTCCTCTTACCTTGCAAGTCGGCACGTTCGCGCTCTGCAGCAGAAACAATGGTTGCGTGCGGAAATATCTTGGTCATTTATCTTTCTGTCACCTCTCCCTCTACAGTGGAGCACGGAGGTGTCATAACTGAACATAAAAGGGAAGGCAAAGGAAGGAGAGATCAGAGGACAAAAAAAAATGCAAGACAGAGTGTCTAAGTAGAGTCATGACCCACACTGACAAAGATAAAACAAGAGAGAGCAATAGCAACAAAAATGAATGAAGTACATCCAAGAGGAAATTCTTCTAATGGAAATGCATCCCTGAAGAAAGGCCCTGGCTTCTTGTTGCAAGGCAATAGTATAACTTCTGTGTGGGTACTTCAAGATGTAAAATATCAGAAGTATAGAAAACAGTTAACCTGGAACATTTATCAACCTTTATACACAATTACTGGCCTTTTTTTTTTTTTTGCTTAGACAGTATCAGCAAATCATTTATCAGCAACATGCCAATTATTTTAGTAATGGATATGATGACATTCCATCGAGCTTATTGAATTCACACCAGGACTAGAATGGTTTGCAATTTGAGTAAAATTTCACAAAAATGCTACTGGAGTAGGAAGTTTTAATGTTTCACAACTTGCAATTTTAGGCCTTGGTTTTTGGACAACTTACAACTTTCCAAATTTGAAAGTTAGCAGGAGCATCCCAGTTATTATTCCAATTATTTGGAAATTCTCACTTCCGAGGGGAAATAAAATGTACAGTTAGTCTATGGCACTCAGATAACCCAAGATGTGCAGATGCTGAATAAAAATACTTGCAAAGTTTTCTCTTTACACTGGTGGAAAATGTGTTACCATTTTAGTTTCAAACAAGCATTTTTCATCTTATTTTGACCTTCTATGCATGCATCTATTTTGTTTTTAATTTTATTCTAACATGTTCACAAAACTATTCAATATGGGTTTTTTTGAAGCAGAAGGTGTCACTTCTTATTCAGACACTTCTCTGTAGAATACAAATATTACAGGTCATCTTAGTTCCTGTGGGGAAACAGCAAATGGAGGAGCTTGGCACGCAACAGTAGTCACGCATGGCATACAGTATATTAACATTTTCATCCCCTATGTACACATGCACGCACATCATCCCACTCGAACCTTCATACAGGGTGAACTATGTCAAGCAAGTCAGCCAATCCACGTGCTTAGAGAGAGAGCGCGAGAGAGAGAGAGAGAGTGCTGTTCTGCTGTTAATGAAGAGGGCTCACTCTGCCTACTTTCCTGCCGATTTTTAAACCGGATAAATTACATATCTGGACTTCTACATTGTTATTAATATTATTAAAGAGATAATAATTTTTAACTTACGGGTATATTTCTGTGGACTCTATGAAACAAGGGCTTGAAAGTAGTTCAGCAGTCTACTAAATACAATATAATATCCAAAATAAATCTGAACATAAACAAAAGCATACATTAGCATCGAATTTAGTTTTTTTTTAAATAACCAAAGTGTTTCATATTATTGTAAAGTAAAGCCCCCGTATTTCTGACAACATTTATATGTTTTTGTGACTACAAAAACGGCAGGTTGTGAGCATTACCTTAAATAGACGATCTCCGAGTTAATGATTGTGCATTGCGTGCAGACTGTGTTTGTTCGGACACAGAATGGGGTAAGCAAGTTGAGAACGGACAGAGGTGACGGTCAACCTTGTTTATAAAACAAAGTTATTGTCCACCATTGTAAATATATTTGCTTGTTTTCTTGTGGAAGGAGGGTAAAAAAAGAGAAATAGTCCAAAAAAAAAAATAATAATAAATAAATAAACAAATAACGCTGTGCATTTTGGAGTATCGCACATATATTTCTACTTTATGCATTTTTTTAAGACTTCAGAAAACATGCTTTATCTTATCTAGCTCGGCAGGGAACATAACCCAAATTAACTAAAACTGACGAATCAGTTCTGTGTCCCATATTCTCTAAAAAGTTGGCATCCTCAGTATGGATCAGCACCACAAGATACACATGGCCCTATCATACTTAGGTGAACAAATAAGCCCCAGAATACAGTTTAATTCAGTTCACAGCAATAATACAAAAAGAAAAAAGAAAAAAAAAAAAACAAAAAAAAACAAGATAATACCAACTTTTAACTTACCAAGGTAGTTGAAAAAAAAAAAAAATCAAGCATTTGCCCAGATCTTCTAAAAGTATTCACACCTTTTGAACTTGCTAAATATTTCAACCACATATTTCAACCACAAACCTTAGGGCTTTTTATTTATCTTGTATTTTAGCTTAATATAACATACTGTGTAGTGAATAAAAAATGTGTAAAGTTTTAAAAATCCTTTATGAATAAAAATCTGCTAAGTGTTTTATTTATCCCCTTTACTCTGCAACCCTTTAATAATCCAGCCCGACCAACTGCCTTGAGAAGTCACTTAATTTGTAAATAGAGGTCAAATGCATTTACAGTATAAATGCAGGCAGTGTTTTGCTCTCTTCAATACATCATATAATAAGACACTAAAAGTTTTTCTTTTCAGCAGGGAGAGTAAGGATGGTCATAGTTGATGGGAATAGGGATAGACCAAAATTAAGGCCAATAAAGGAAGAAACCTAAACAAGAGCCAGCTACAATTGAATGGTTTAGAATAAAATAATATGCATATCTTAGAATGGACTAGTCAAAGTCCAGGCCTAAATTTAATTGCGATTGAGTAGAATTGGAAAGGGCTGTTCACAGACTTTCTCAATTCCAGACCAAATGAACTTAATCTATTTTGCAAATAACAATGGGCAGAAATGGACATGCAACATAAACACACAAGGAAAGGTGGTTTTCTGAAGCATGGATAAACAGGGTGAGCGAGGGGGTTAAAAACAACTTCAGGATGTAATTTTAATTTTTATCATATAAACGAATTTAACTTTTTACTTCCACTTTTAAATTTTTTTAAAACTTTTGTTCATCTTTCTCATAAGAATCCAATAAAATGGTTTGAAGTTTGTGGCTGTTCTGTGACAAAATGTGAAAAAGTCAAAGTGAGTACATTTGAAATGCACTGTGTAACAGCTTACATGTACATTGTACTTTCTTTTTTTAGATTGTCACAATAAAATACAAAGTGACCATGACGGGAAGCATGACGGAGAAGGAGTCAATCGTCACATCTCATATTTATCCTGCCTGTTTGTATATAATGTTACAGCAGTGCAGAAAAGTGAGCAGTCATATCCTTTGCCCAGAATACTTTGTTGAGATAACACTTGCACACACTTGTTTTGCACACTTGATCAAGAAAGCTTATACTACTTTTGCACCGGCTGTTTTAAATGCTCCACAGATCTTTTTAAAGACCTTCTTTCATAAACTTGATTGTGTGTCTGTGAGCAGCTGCAACGAGTTGCTCTTCCTCTCTGTGATTTAATTCTGAAGACACACCAAAGGAGGGAGTGTGGAAAATCACAAGCATTACTGATTTATACACCTTGCGTTCAGATGAAAAGTGGAGGGAATCCAATGGAATGCTAAGATGAAATGAAGAAAAAAACCCTTGCGTGAGGAAGCTCTGGTTCTACAGGTACACACGAACCACTGAGGCTTTTGTGTGCCAAGCTTTATCTCCTTAATCAGTTCTCTCTGCCACTAGTTAATCATTTGTGCATGCCAGGTGCTCAGACACACTGGATTTATTACACGCAGTGGGAGAACAGAGGCAAAATGATGACACAGCAGCTGATAGTGCTGACTTAGCTGCAGGACAGAGGTGTAAACTACACGACCACTGCCCCTTTCTTTTGCACTGGGGGGGACACGTTATTTGTGTGCATTCCCAACATTTGATTTTCCTGTGTCTCAGCATGTCGATAAAAATATCTGAGTCCTTGTCAATGTTTAAAATTGCATACTCCTGCAACTATGATATGTGCGATTTGTGCTCCAAGGATAAAACATTAGTGGGAAACAAGCAGAAAGCATTTCTGTTACGCAATTCAGGTTGACTCAGGTAGAAAGAGTGTGTTAACATCACCGGCTGCTGTGAGCCGCCTTGGCATGTGTGATAAATGAGGGCAGTAATCCAATGACTCGTTACCTGGGTGTACTCTCACACCAGCAGATTAAAGATGGTGATCGTGATACGGCAGCGCTCAAGAGACACGACAGAAACTACCGAAGGAGCTGCCACGCCTGGCCTGCGCATAAATCACAATGGCTGCATGCTAGAATGCTATTGTGTTTTTGTTGCTGCTGGTATCTGCAGGGTTATAGATGCGTGCATGCACCAGACATAACTGAGTGTGTGAAAATGACACAGGAAACAGTCTAGTTGTTTGTTGCCAATGGGTGTAACGTAGCTTAAGTAAATTTTGATCCCTTCAGGCCAACGCTTGTTGTCATTCACTTATTTCTGATACGTGTGCATGTTGTGAACAGAACTGCAAAACTCATTTTTCCTGATTTTCTTTTCCAAATTGTCTGCATGCTTGCTGAAAACTTGCCGTCCACAATCTGCAGCTTTTCCATGTGAAGTTAGAAAGAGCATCAGAAAGCACACAGCTTTTTTCCAAGGAAATGTTAGTGATGTCAAGCGACATGTAGTGACAAGAAAGTCTTTTATCCAGTCTGCCCTGTAGTGCCACATCAAATGATGTTACAAATAGATCTGCCAACAGCCTATTACTGAGCCCGTCAGGCGAGGAAGGATTTCAATCAATCGCAGCTGTGATTTATGAGGAATCAGTATTGCAGTTGTCCCCAAATTAAAACAGCAATTGTCGTAAAACTGCACCTGCCTCTCAAATTGAGCTGTTTCTTTGTAGAACAGTTCAACCCGAACCCAACAGGTTGTTTCAAAATAACAAAAATATCACACAAAAAGGCTGTTTGTTTATCTTATCTCATTTTATTTAGCCTTTCCTTAACTAGGTGAGTTAGTACGAAAAAATTCTTATTTACAATAGCGACCTGGCGGGGAGGTAAGAACCCATTCAAAGAGCAAGCCGCATACGTTGCAGTAAACTAAAAAAAAACATTAACAACACTGTCATAAAACAGTAAAAGCAATACCTGTTGCTTTCAGGGAGACAGCAGTTCAGGAGTTAAAGTTTTGTCCTGCAACTGATTGGTTGCCTATTCAAACCCCAGACTGTCACAGTTGATTTGAGACACTTCACCTGCCTGGCCTGCTGGTGGTGGTCCAGCCACCAGCAGACCCAGTGGCAGCCTTGTTGACATTGTGGCTACAATGCAGCTAACAATGCTGCTTAAAAGAATACTAACTGCATGCTCAGGTTCCTACCTTTAAAACTAGTGAGGTTACACTGAGGATTTTTTCCTGTTCGATTTATTTATTTATTTATTTATTGACAGGAAATGGAGCACAGGATAAGAAACTGAAAGAAGAGAAATGTATTTAATTTTCATGATTTAAGAATGTGTCTTCTAATGTGCTTAAACAGAATCAGAATTTTATTAAAGTGAAAATTCTATGCAAGGATTGAATTCATTTAAATGTTATGTTCCAAAATGTTTGTTTGTTTGTTTTTTTCTTAAAATGTGCTATAAGTGGCTGCTACTGACTAAAGCAGCTTTATATTTCAAAATTTAGCAGTAACTCGGTATTACTCTAGGTTTTTATCTATAAAGTAGTCATTCAAAAGGTGAAAAATAACTCTTGTGCCATTTTAATGGTTATAATAGAGTTAAAAGTGGCCAGAGTTGCACAGTTGAAATGGAAACCTTTTGGTCAAAATTCCTTTTTCTTCTGATTAAGCTTAAAATCTGTGAAGAACATTGTTTGGGAAATTCAGCCTTTATTCGGTTGTACGGTAAAGTTACAGTACAACTGAGTAACAACAACAGAAAAGAATAAAACAAATGACAGACAATGGACAAATCGATAGACTAATAAGTGAATGACGTGATGCCCTAAACATATAATATATTTATTTCAGACAAATTGTGATAAATGAACAAGAATTAGTTTAAGTCAGAACTGAGACTTAGTTCAAAATATTTGAAGTGGTGATTTAGGAATATAAATCAAATCATTTTGGCTAAAATGCAAGAACAACTGGATGTTGTCAAAAATGAACTTTCACAACCATATCACACCAAATCAATGGTTAGTTTTATTGGTCTATGAGCTGGCAGAAAAAAAACATCTTTTCACGCATAGCGACCATTCACACATGAATCACCTTATAAATATGACTGCACAGATCTTTGTCGTGACACAGAAACACTAGCCATTGTGTAACTGGTCAGCCACCCGTGACACAGGACAATTAGCTACACAGTAGAGCATTACATTAAACAAAGGCATTATATAATCATGCATTGTAAGATAATGTGCAATACAGGTGTCAGAAGTATCACTGGGCTACCAATCACTGTCACGCAGAGGTTATTTCTCTAGATATAGCAACACTTGGATATGTATGTTTATCATCTTTAAACTTCAAAGTTGTCCACAGGCTATATGAAGAAAACAGCAACAGTAGGATGCTTTCATAAATATAAGTAATGATTTATATATGATGGCACATCTTTTCGACACCTTTGTTTTCTGAAATGAGGGTATTTTAAAACTTTGCATGAAAACTATTGCATGCTGTATAAAAAAAGTGTTAAAGGATGGGTAAAGAGTAAAAGACAAGAAATGTTCCTGCTTGGGTGTGGTGCCAACTTTGTCTATGTTTAAGTAAACGCCTCAATTCCTTTTGCACAAATGCAGGTGTACAACAGTGCAGGTATGCAACTATGCCAATGTGCACTTCCAGTTCCCTCAGTATGAGTCATGAGTTTGCTTTCAAGCAATTTATGATGGTATCGAGATGTTACCACGAGACAGAGTGTGCAGAGAGAACTGGATAGTAGCCCAATAACAACTTTTAGGTTCTTTTCTACATAGAAGTTAATGATTAACCAAATGCATATATATATATATATATATATA
>NW_006800177.1:158224-207674 GCF_000485575.1 Poecilia formosa
TTTTGGAATTTTGGAGACATGTCAGTAGTTCATAGAATAAAAGAACAATGTTCATTTTACTCAAACATATACATATAAAAAGTTAAATCAGAGAAACTTCATTTTACGTGGTCTCTTAATTATTTTCAGGATGCATTGCAAATATATATATTATATAATCCTCATATATTACCCTTATTTAGCTCCAAGGACTAGATGAAAACATTGAGTCCTCAGAGCCAGCACATAAACAATCCTAAAGACACTCCCTGTGACACATGAATGAAAATGTTGGCTTTTTTTCTGAATGACAGGAACCGTCTGTCATTGAGAGGGCCACAATGTTTTCTTTAGTAACAGCAGAAATTAGGCAATCTCTGTCAGTACAGGCATGGGACTTGTTTACTCCGTTTGGCTGACTCTCACTTCATCGCAGTTTATTTTTTTGTTTTACCTTCTCTAAGGATGTTATGTAGAGCGTAGCAGAACAGAACCACTCTAAAAGAAAATAAAAATTAAAATATGTTCCCATACATATTCTATTCATATATCATAAAGCCACTCAACAACACAAGAAAAATATGTTTATTTTCATGTAGCAGTTTCCCATTTTGATCCAAGTTGAGAAAAAAGAAAGATATAAAGGAAGAAAGAGTTAAGTTAACATGTTTTAGTGTTACTCTGGCAAACCATAACACAATTAAATCCAGTTTTTATTAATTTCTTTGATGTAGTTTATTGAGACAAAGTTTTATGGCTCTTCCTGCAGTGTAAGTGGCTCTCTGCCCTCAGGATGTATCCATCAAAGAGAAATGGTGAAATACCAGCACTGCTTCTGAACATTGCCTGACTTCCAAGATGAGCTGTAAATCTAAAGTCCTTTTCAGCTACTAGTCAAATAGTTTTATATGCAGAAAGTTCCCAGCCTTCACATGTTCTGTCCAACTTTACTTTCACTCACAACACAACACTGAGCATCATGTAGGGAACTGGTGGTTTGACCTTCTTTATATTAAGCATGAAGCATAGTTTCTTTTCTGATTGATGCACACAGGATCTCAAATACTAATCAGCCCACAACAGGCAGAGGGAATAAAAGCAAAACAAAATCTTGATCCTTTTTAAAGATGCAGTAACTTTTATAAAACATATATGTTCAATCTATCACCATCTCATAGTATAATATTGGACAGATAATCTGTGAAAAAATTGATCTTCTCCACCTCCTATATGTGCTGCTACTGTCATCTGAAGAAACGTACCGTTTTCTGTCAAAAACAACCAGTCAGAACCAGGAAGAGTAATCCTGGTTAATCTAATCAATCAACTTTATGAATGCACTGCTAAATGTGCTAATGGAACAACTCACAGTTACTAGCCAGCTGTGAATGCTAACTAGCCTTGGCATACACAGCAGGATCTGGTAACGAAGAGAAGCAGAGAGCAAGAGGGTAGAGATGGGGGTGAGAGTGGGGGGGAAAGTGAGTAGCATGCATGATTGACAGCACTAGGAACCGCCTCCTGGTTCTGATTGGTTGTTTCTAGTTAGCACTGGGAGAAAGCCAAGGAGCTCAATTTTTTACATATCATCTGCCTGATGTAATATTGTTATGACATGGTGACAAATTCAACAAAATTGTAAATAAAATGCAAAACTTTTGTATTATATATATATATATATATATATAAAAGTTACATTCTGCTTTGCTGCTTTAACTTTAAATATGAGGCTAAGAAGGACAGTTAAGATTGTTATTTCAGATGTCTAAAGCTAAGTTCAGTTTTGGAGTGACTTGCCAAAGTATTCCTACTCCTTGAATCACATTTTGCTGCATTACAACCTCGACACCCTCTGTGTATTTTAATGGGATGTTATTTACTGACCAACCTGAACTGGTGCGTAAAAAACTATTCCATATTAGCTCTGCTAGAGTTAATTTAGAAAGAAAGAAATACACACAAAAACCTTCACAGACATATGATAAAACAAAGTGCCTAACTTTTGAAAGATTTATATAAAAGGTGCCATATTTTAATATTTGCACCCTCTTTGGGTGAAGGGATTTGTCAGCCTGTTTTCCAGATGAGTCCCCTTTGAAAATGCACCAACAGGGAGTCAAGACAGAAAGCCCTGTCTGCCCCAGCCAAAAGCAACACACTGTGGTGCTGTGGTGTACGTGTCTGAATCAGCAGCAAGATAAGTGGCTGTGCACGCAACAGCCTTGACTGTCTATGTGATTTATGTTGAGATTGAACTCGGCCCATTATAGTTTATCAGAGTTTTATCACCACTATCCAGCTCTGGTCTGTTCTAAAAATATCAGCATGCTCTCAGACTTATGTAAAAGATAATTGTGGGACAGATGCAGCTGATTGCCCGCTACGAAAAATCTCCAGCTACTTGACATGCAGGAGATGTTATAACCTGCACTTGTTTTGAAGAATGTGGACACTTCAGGGATAGACGTCATCAAAGTATAATTAATATTTTCTTAAAGGATAAAATGGGGCAATGTGAAAAGCTGTTATTGTTCTGCTGACAAGGAAGTTAATGAGTGGGGGACTTTGCAGAGAGAATGGCAGCTGTGAGAACAGACAGTCTCCAAACATTAATCAGCATGGATTATTCACACTTAAAACCTGAGAATGCTGAAATTGTGAATGAACCATTTTGGTACAGAGCTCAGCTAGTGGCAAGTGGAAAAAAGATTTGAGAAAGTATTTCTGTTTATTTACCAGCTTCATGCAAATATTTATTAATCATGCACACTGATTTCCTAGCAGTGATCTTGCTTCGCTCTCTGAGCACAGATTTCCTAACCGACGTCCTTATAGAGCATGTTATGATCAGTGAAGTCAAAAACTTCCTCCATCGTCTAACATCTTAAACTTCTTGGCATTCCAACTACAGAAAATGACAATTAGCTTCAACCTAGTAACATTAGAGTCTGTGCACAACCAACTATACAGCTTCAGACTCAGGGTCTGTCTACAAGTGTAATACCAATGTTCAAAGTTTTGTGCTTTCTGCACTTTTTCAAACAACAAACCAGTTTCTTTAGGTACTTACTTCTTTTCAAATTTCAGATTTTTACTTTCAGATATGTAAATGAATACAACTATGAAAATCGACAAACTTGAACACAACTATGAGACTAGTTGATCGGCCTGATGCATGAGGCTGTCTTCATTTTATTCAAGTAGGGAGCTATGAAAAGGAATGAAATGTCAGTTATGATTTGAACATTTTTGCAAGATCTAGCCCAATCTCTTCTGTGCCAGTTTTGATAGACATCTGGTAGCGCTGGCATCTCAGATAATTCATTATGTATTTTATTTTATTTATTTTTTTTATCAAGGAGCCTTCAGACCACCCACAGTTAGCACTTAAGAGATAAAAAAAAAACCATGTCTGACCAAAAAAGTCAACACACATGCACACGTACACAATCATAGTAGACATAAAAATATGCACAATTCAGTGACATGGTGCATGTGTCAGATTAATTTAATACATATTTGAGATGGATTTCTACAGAAGTTCATTAAAGAGTTGCATTGACATCACTATTAAATCATTGAGTTTGACTCAACTTTTCCTGTTAGGACTTAGTAATAGTTGCAATTAGGTTTTAGCTCAATGGTTGTGACGACACATCTACTCATTTTTAGCTATCATGCCCCTGCATGTTGTTTTGAAACGTTTACGTTTTCAAAAGTAAATTTATCTTTGATGGAAAAATTATTTTGTCCTGATGGAAAATCTTCAGGGCTTACTGAGCTAAAACACAAGACATATGTGAACATGCCTGAAGACGAGGCAAACAATGAACAAATCCGCAAACATGTAACCACTTGCTTCAACTTTACAATCTGGAAGTCTCTAATGAACTTTTCTAAACCCTCTGCAAACAAGCATACAAGTTGATGCAAATTCACATCTCCACTAGACTCAGAACCTTTCCAATCATTAGACTTTCTGCTTTTCTTTTTTTTTTTAACAAACCAGTTCCTCAGCGAAATGTCAGACTTTATTTTTACAAGCTACTCACAGCCATAAATAAGAGCAAAGAGATTCTAATAACATGTATGTCAAATTTCAGTGCTTTGGAAAAAACACTATTCGTAGGCCTTGAACATTTTCAGACTTAATCACAACAGAAGCAGAAATCTCAGCGCATTTCACTGATTTAATGGGATGTAAAATGATACATATACATGGTTTTCAAGGTGTTTTTGTTTAACAAAATATGAATAATATGTAATGTGTTGTGCATATGCATTCAGCCCCTTCATCCAATACATATTCAAAGCATCTTCTGCTGCAGTAACAGCTGCAAATCCTTTGCTGTATGTGACTGGCAATTTTACATATTTGAAGACTGAATGTTTCCCATTCTTTTGTTAGCAGCTCACGCTCAGTCAGTGTGAATAGAGAGTCTTTGAAAATCAATTTCCTGGAAGGTGAACATCCACCTTTGTATGAAGTCTTTTGCAGCTCCACTTTAGTTTCATCAGACCACAGGACAAACCTCCATAAATGAAGCTCTTTACCTCTGTATGCATTTTCAAATTGCATATGGCTTTTCTCTCTGAGTGGTATTTCAACCCATGTTGGTACAGGATAAATTTCACTGTGGTTAAATCTGTGTAACTAGCTTAAGCAGCATCTTCAAAAGGTCTTTGTCTTTTGTTCTGGGGTCAGTCTGCACATTTCGGACCAAACTGTGTTCATCTCTGGGAATACGACGCGTCTCCTTCCTGAGTATTATGATGGTTGGACATCACCATCGTGTCTTTACTTGCATATAATTGTTTGTTTGAACAAATGAAAGCGGCACCTTAAAGCATCTGGAAACGGTTCCCAAGGATGAACCAGATTTGTGTAGCTCCACACTTCTCTTCCTGATATCTTGGCTGATTTCCTTTGACTTTGATAATCATGTCAAACAAGAAAGCAGTGTGTTCCAGGTGTGGCCTTAATATACATCCAAAAGTGTTTCCCCCAATAAACTTTCATGTATCAGTTAACCAACAAGACGTTTCCAAAGCCATGACATCATCACCTGGGCTTTTGCTCAGAGGAAGAAATAATTTTGTTCTCCCCAAGATCTCTGACATTTAGCAAAGCGTGAGGACAAAATGTGTATGTGTCTTTTCGTTTGATGTATGTATGCATATAATGAACGGGAGAGAGCTACTGAAAATGTCCCTGCAACCTTTAATGTGCATCCCTTTGATAAATTTGTAAAACTGTTGCTGCCACAGGCCAGAGCGAGGGGACAAGTAAGAAGATGAATCTCTTGTCCTCACGCAAAGCAGCACTGCAACTGCAGTCAGCACTTGTGTTCTTGTCCAAGAGAGACAAAGGGAGCTCAGGACTTGCTTGTCCAGTTTTTTCACATTGACTGCTGAGCAGTGTGCATGCGAACAGCTTGTAAATGACAGAGGAAGCCAAGGTGTATTAAGATCAAATGCCTCGGGCCAAGGGAGTTTACACAGCCTGCTGCCATTAATCCGCCCTCTCAGATTTTTCAATCTGTTTCTACCATAACCATCCCAGTCAGGAGCAACTTTCTTGTGAAGCAAAGTAAAAAGGCTTTAAACAAATTGTTGATTTGCATTCTTGAACAACGTGATATATATTTTTTTCTGTTTAAAATCTTCCTGGAATTACTTGGGTGGTGTATCAGATCGTGTCATTGGAGTAGTAAATACATCTTGCTTTTCATTTGGTGGAAGGATGTGAAAATGATTTGCTTTTGTACAATGCAGACACAGAATGCTTCAGACATTTTCTTTTTGTGTGCATTATATGTACATTTATGTAACCAGAAGTTTAGCTTGCAGTTTCTGCGCTTCAGAGTCAGGAAGTGTTGTCAGTTTCAGTTTTTTCATCAAAGAACGAGTCCTTCAGTGAGATCATCAGTCTGCGGCTTCTTGAACAGCTTAATGCAGGATCACAGATAACATACTGATCAAGGGATTGGTGGCATTCTTTTGTCAGTGTTAATAGGTTCATTACTCATCAGAAAAGCTAAATTCTCAGGCGTCTTTGCAAAGCTATTACCAGCAGAGAGACATAAGGCGGCCTACAATCGGAAGAGGGTGCGTCCAAAGACAAGCACTAGAGGAGAAACAGGCTTCAGAGTAAACCGGGGTGTTTATAGCTCATGGCCTCAGGCACGTAGCTCAGATTTAAGAATGAGTTAGCGTGTCAAGATAGCGTGTATTGCAGCAGACCACGCCTGCACCTGTCAGGTGTTCTGTGGTATGCCTGGGTTTCGTGAGGGAAAACGTGTGCCTGTGTGACTTCATGCAATATGTGTGCATGTTCCCTCTGCTCTTTGCATGCATCTGAATTCTCCAGCGATGATAGACACAGGTGGTTTACCCAATGTTTCCAACTGTAGTACATTCCCAGAACTAGCGAGAGAAAGTATTTTGTCAAAGAGGGCCTTGGTTAACTTAGGGATTTTTCTTATTTTTTTAGCAGACAAATAAAATCTGAATGTTGAAACTTTATGTGTCACCTTTAATTGTTATACTTAAAAATCTGCCGTTGTTTTTATTGTTTATTGTCTGGTTTGACACTCACTGTATGATGAGCATGAGTACCCTAAGCTTTAAAATTTGGTTAAATGCATTCTAATAAGGGAATTTATGTACACAAATGCTATATATATATATATATATATATATATATATATATATATATATATATATATATATATACACACACATATATATTGTTCTGTTTTATGGACAGCATGGGTGTATTTGCTACAAATGTCATCTTTAGTATTACAAGTTTTTCAACCACAATTTATATTTTGCTTCCCCTGATTTAAACTTTCTTCTCATCATCAATGGTTCGCAAGGCTTTCTAAAAGCCATTTAAAGCTTTTACACTAATTTATATAAAACCTTTCCAGCTGACAATTGGAGCATTTTGTATTGGGCGAGCATGAAAAACATGAAAATTGGTGGAGAAAAAAAGCGTAATTTCTTAAAAAGTGCCATTTTTAAAATACCAATAAAAATCAAAGCACTTCCAGACCTGAGAGAAATTATTAGAAATTAATTAAAATATTTTGAAATGTATTTTTAGCACTGGTGGCCTTTACAGAACTGCAGATTCACAGGAAAAGCAGTAGAAAGAGAATAGGGAAAGATGTGCAATGAATGGCCCATTAATCAAACCCGGGATTGCTCTGTTGAGGACTCTGTCCTCTCTATCAACTGAGCTTCTCATTGTCCCACGAAGCCAGGGCCATGAATCTCCACCTATAGTTTTTGTAGCCTTTTACTTAACAATATATATTCTGCTCAAGAATAAATAAACCCGAACACTTTCAGGACTTCTTTTTGCAGAACAAAGTCGTACCATTTTCTGTCAAAGACTGACGAATGCTGCGTGCATATCTGCATGTGAGCTCAGCTGGAGCTGTCACGCACAGGTGTCAGTCAGTGTGGGACCTGTAATTGATAATATATGCCTCTCCCCTTGCTTTAACTTGCCAATATAAACTGAAGGCTCAGGACCCATCTATAAACATGTATTATGTGCAACTGGTTCTGTTGATGCGTGTGAGTCTGCTGCAGGCAGGTGGATTTTTGTGATTTCAACAGAGATGAGAAGAGGACTGAAGCTGCACCTTAATGTATTCTAACATTTCTAACTTTTCCTCCTGGTCATCATAAAGATATGAGTACAACTAATTTAACAGCACAGATGTTGTCATTTAATGATGCGATGACTTTGATAGGATTTCACCTCGAAGTGAGGTTTTACTTATATCCACATTTTAGAGTTGTTTTTCAGAATTTTAGAATTTATTTACAACATATAAGGAAGGAAGATTTATTACTCCTACATTATAGCAGCTTTAGAACCTTCTAATAATATATAATATGTGAGCAAAGACAACGGGAGAGAATTTAATAGATGGTATAAAATATCATTTCAAAAATGCATATTGGCACATAATGGGGAATATTGAATGAAGAATGATTGTGAGGTGCATCATGGTATTACTGGATTATGTTCAGACTGTTTAGGTGGCAAAGAATGGACCAACATTTATATTATTTTAAGGTTCCCTTGAATTAAGGTTTGGTATACATGAAAAGCCCCAAAACATAATTACTATTTTTGTTTATAAAATTTGTAAGAAAGACCATAAATTACATAAGTCACAAATATAATTAAAGGTTTAATGTATACTGGTTAAAAATCGGTTACTTGCTACCTATTTCTCTGCAAGTTATTGCTGTGTCACATTCCCCAGGAAACAGGTGAAGTTCACAACAGCAAGTATTTTTTTCATGCAGAATCAATACAAAGGCACAAAACCAAAGTATTTTTTGCTGTCAGAATTGTCCTATTATAAATTGGTGAGGCTGGTTATTTGATGTTAAGCAGTATAATCTGCTTTTCACTTTCCGATCTGAAAAGTCAAAAATCATTTTTGTTGTCACCAGCTCTTTCACTAGTCTAAGTGTGAATACCAGTAAAATCAAAATCAGCATATTAAGACCGCAAAAATATATTGAAGTGAAGGGAAACCTTTTTTTTTAATATTTGAGAAAATGTAAAATATGTATTAACCTTCATTTAATATTTAAATTAAATTTTGTGTTTCCTTCTGAAACCACCTAAATAGTAAATAGACTCATAACCCTGTGTGTAATTTAATTAAGCAACTCTTCTGTGATGGCATTTTTTTCTCCCCCAGAAAACATAAGTGAAGAAACTTTCTTATGAAGAACAGGAGATACACCAAACAGGTTAGAAATAAAGATGAAAATAATTTTAAAGTACATTACTTAAATAATTACCTTTGCTTTGACTGAAAACTGTTTATTCATTCAAACTGGAAAGACTATTGCACAGTGTAAATTATGCCAAGAACTGACTTCCTAATTTAACTATTTCAAAACCATGAATGATTTTAGCTTCACTTCACATTTATGTGCTTCTATAACTTTGGTCTATTACCCTGCACCCTCCAAATATTTTATGTACAAATTTCAGATAATACTCTAAAATATGCCATGTTGTCTGGTCTGTATCAAACATGAACTGACTTTATGTTATTTTAGGCGACAACCATTTAAAATAAAGAGATTCCTTTCATCTATGTGTCCCCTCTCATGGTGGTTTCTTTGAAGCTTACCAAGAAAAAAAAAATAGGTGAGTGATAAAATCGCAGCTATGTCAACCGTCTCTGAGAACCTGCATCAAAAGCTTGCTAATGTTTCTTGAAAGTTAAACAAGATGAGCTATTTTTAATGTGTACGTGACAGAAAAACTGACGCACCAGCAAAGGGTTCCACCTGACGTGATAAGTCATCTACTGGATTTACTTTGTAGCTCAAAAATAGAACAAGTTTGAATCAGGTTTTTTATTTATAGGGGCTTCCCTTATCTACTTATAACAATAAAAGGTGTTCCTAAAATTTGACAAAGTTTTTCTGAGTGAATAGACGGAAGGTTTATGTTTATTGAAGAATAATTTATGTGCACAAAATGGTTTTGAAACCTCTTAGATGACAGAAACTTTAAGGCAGCAGGAAATGTGGGAAGACAGATTGGAAACGGCATGAAACAAAGAATACTTCCCCCCAAATAAAGGCCTTCACTGTTGTTATTACCACCAGGCTGTTCCAAAGTTTTAAAATTATTTCAGTACGTTTATGTATTGTTCTTTTTCATAGAACTCATAAAATTTCTATCATGTTCCTGTAATAATGTCATATTGCAAAGTTGGCTCTTTTGCTCTGCTGCCTGATTACCCAAAGAAACAATAGGGAAGCATGGCTCAAAGTCATATGATCATCATATTAACTCCCTGTTGATGCCCTTGAATACATTCAAACACACTCCAAGTTTATGGACTCTTCGTTTTGATCACACTCATGCACTGCACACTGCACACATTTACACACGTACACACACACAAACAGAATCGGACCTTTTGGAGCAGCAGTAACATCGTGCAAGAGATGCATTTATGGGTGGCCGCAGTGTGTCAGTGCGGAAATTCCTTTCATACTAGGAAACATCTGGCTAAGCTTTGGGAGTTGTATCTTTATTGTCATCTAAAGATGTCAGCAGATAGTTGCACAACTTAGCTCATTGTACAACATATCTGGAGTCTGGCATCCCATGAGTTTGGGTTGAAAATCTGATGAATTCAGTTTTTTATGGTGCCAGGAGTCTCGGAGGACTTTGGACTTGTTTTAAAAAGCAGCGTACCAAATGCCAGCAAATAACATGTTTCTCAAAACCATCACTGAGTGTGATGGTTTTCAGAGGGAAACTTTATTAAGAACTTCACAAACACACCAACAGTTTTTGCTTCACCATCTTCTCAGTGCTGAGTCACAGAAAAGGGTCAAATTAATTTAATGTGTGGGTTCCACTTTTGAAATTAAATTACTGAAATAAGTTATCTTTTAAATTAGATTTTCACTGAGATACCTGTTTAAATAAATATAGGGTTGTTTTTTCTTATGCTGCTTCCTGCATTTCAACAGATGCAACAGGTGTATTATTCGCAATGCTACTTGTGCAGTGTGAACTCTGTTGATTCTGCCTCTGCTGTCCCCTACAGACTGAGAGTGAAGCTTCCCATTGCATGACAAGCAGTGAAGGAAATGAGATCATCTCTTTCAGTCCCTTGCCTTTCTCTTGCTGACACGGTTTTCAAATTGTTTCACGTTGTTTTTCCTGATCCCTGTTGACCTGCTGGAGATTGTACTGAGAGCTGTGACCGCACGGCAGGGGGCGGAGCTGTCAGGTGAGAAACCTGTAACACGCACGCAAAGGTACTAGGACACGAATACACGGTGCATGTTTCATATCAGAAAAATCCATGTAAAAATGCATTTCTTTTGTTTTGACTGAAGGATAAAGAACAGCAGAGTCTTCTGTGTCTCACGTTAGCATCATTCTTACTCTTGAGAGTTTAATCATTTCTTTTGCAACTCTCTATTTTCTATGTTGAGGTAGTTTTATTTCATATTATCGGTTACAACAAATAGTAATTCTTTTTCATTAACCTCTGAAGATACAACACTTTACAATGTCGTTGGATCTCCATCATAAACTTCATTTATTTCAAAAATCTTATATAAAAACTTAAACTCATATATTATGTGGACACTTACACAAAGATGCATATATTTAAAGTACATATATATCTAAGAAAACATTTAGAGTGTTACATAAACACACGCGCACACACACACACACACACACACACACACACACACAGTATCTAGCTGGGACTCCTTTTGCCTGCTGTGATAAGGAAGTGATCAACCTCTGGCACTCCTGAGGCGTTAAGTAAACCCAATTTGCTTTAATAGTGGCCTTGGCGGTCTGCATTGGCTCTGATGTCTCTTATCTTCATTTTTGACAACACTTTTATAGATTCTGGATGAGGTTTAGTTCAGGCAAGTTTTGAGGCCAAACAAGTACCTTGATGTTTGTTTGGCATTGCCTTTGGCAGAGGCCCTACTATAAAAAGACATCAGCATTTCCATAAAGCTTGTCAGTAGAAGGAAGCAGGAAGTGCTCTATGACTTTCTGGTACATGGTTATGCTGACTTTGGACATGCTTAAATACAGAAGGTCAAAGTCTGCAGATGGCATGGCTCTCCAGACTGTCACTGAATGTGAAAATGTTACTAACTTAAAGCAAATAAGGCCAGGTAAGAGGCTTCTGATGTTGCACCTGGTTCAGTAGTAAGATTGACTACAGCCAATTCACCTCTTGTCACTTTCCTCTTCACTTTTGAATGGATGTTTCTTCGCTGAGGTCACAGCCAACATTTGTGTGTGGAGCCCATAAGCATAGAAAAGGGTCTGGAAAATAAATACTAAACACCCAACTCGGGATTATATGGCAGACATACGCAACTGATTTGACTAGACATGCTAGTTAATTAACATAGCTCTGATTATATTTTGACTCGACACAATTACCTATTAGAGATGTCTCCAATTACATTCTGAGTAGTATAAATGACATCTGACTTGCTGTGAAGTTGTATGGAGCCTACAATTCAAGATATCTATAAAAGTTCATATTAGCAGTTAGATTATGACTAGTCATAAGTAACTTTGAGATATTTAGCTTTTTGTTCTGACAATTCATAATTTCAGTTAAATATATCTTAAATAACATCAATATTAGAAATATCTTAGATGTGCTTTTAGATAGACAATACATAAAACTCAACTAGCAGAAACTAAAATGCAAATATCTCGAAAGCAATAACTAGGCAAAACTAACTTGGCAATATCTAGAACTGTCTTTTTGACTTTAAGATGTCTTGAAATGAACAAGAGATGTCTTCAATTTTTTTTAATCTAGACAACTTTTCTAGTTCAGATATTGTGAAGTAGCATTCTGACTGATATCACTGATATCTTGAACAATTATTCTGTCTGGTCAAAATGTTCCAGATTTGCTTATCATTTGGACATTTTAATGAAAAAGAAAGCAAAGTGAAATTCCTCCTTTGTCACTTTCGGAATGGGTTGATAGAAGCACTTTTAGCTTTTGACACACAGTGTAATGTGTGTGTCAGAAGAAAAATGAATGGAAATATCTTTGCTGATTTTCGAGGCAGTCTTCAAGTTCACAAAGTTCGCCTTTTCCACATATCCCATATTTAGCTCTTTCTGGATTGTGGCATTTTCTGAAATTTTTTTAATTCTGTAGACAAATGTTTGGACAGCTCAGTAGTACAGTAATTCAAATGTCTACATTTTTAATTTTGACTACTTATAATTACATTTTCAAAAACTTGATTTGTATTTGTATTATGTGTGATCCTTCATTTTAAATATCTTGAAAGGTATTTTGATTCAACAAGATATAATTAAAGACAAATTTTTGTTCTTACTAGTCAGAATGTAAATGGACATATCATTCAGGATAGTCAGAATATACTGATGTGTATCATATTTTTAAATATCTGGAAAGTAGTTCCAGATAGTCAGACAAAAAAATAAAATAAAATAAAATAAAAAATAAAAAAATTATGCTAAAACTGCCTGCCATATAAATCACTATGATTGACTTTGAAGTGTTTTATTCATTGCTGATGTCGAACCCAGGTAAGATCTGCATGGACTATCCAACATGGTCAACCCAATAACATTAAGTTGAAGTAACTTTTCCCTGTTGTTACCCAGCACACTTTTTCCTTCCACCCAACTTTCCATGAATATTTTGGATATGCTGCTGTTTGAACAAATTAAATGTTGTGCTTTCATAAGTTGTAAGCCATAGAAAGCCAAATTAACATAAATGAATTATTAAAATATAATACTGTGTGTAATGAATCTGCTTAACGCATGTGTTTCACTTGTTGAATTAAAATACTGAAACTATTGTCCCTATAAGAAAATACTCTTAAATTAAATATTTTGATTGAGATATTCCTGTATATTTAATTACATATAGGACTGTTTTTCTTGCGCTTTTCTCTGCATTTCAGTAGATGCAACTGGTGTATTAATCCTGATGCTACAAGAACTTTGCCTCTGCTGTCCCCTACAGACTGAGAGTGAAGCTTCCCATTGCATGACAAGCAGTGAAGGAAATGAGATCATCTCTTTCAGTCCCTTGCCTTTCTCTTACTGACACGGTTTTCAAATTGTTTCACATTGTTTTTCCTGATCCCTGTTGACCTGCCAGAGATTGTACTGAGAGCTGTGACCGCACGGCAGGGGGAGGAGCTGTCAGGTGAGAAACCTGTAGCATGCACGCAAAGGTACTAGAAGACAAATAAAAAGTGTGCCTGCATATTTCATATCAGCAAAATCCATGTGAAAATGCATTTGTTTTGATTGCATGATAAAATATAGAAGAATATACTGGAACTCTTCATCAGCATTGAAACTTTAAAAATACTCCAATCCAACAGTGTGAACCAGATAGTAGCATCTGTCTAAATCTTGAAAGTTTAATTATTTCTTTTCTTTACTCATAATTTGGTAGTGTGTTGAAGCACAAACAGTCCCTCACTAACTGAATATGGCCAATGATCACCCTTCCAACTCTTTCTATTCAAATGCCCTGACCACTGACCTCTACCTTTTCCACAATCTATATACTGCAAGAAAAAAATATCTTGCCACATTAGTGTAAAGGAATGATGCATGTGAATTTTTGACATATTTAACTCCTTCTGAGACATTGAAGAAGTAGATATTTATTTACATGGGAAATTAATTTGACAAAACAAATGAAAACCTCACTGGAAAAAGTTAAGATCTTGGAAGGATTTTTTTTTTGTTTTTTTTTTTTGGAGTTTATTAGTAACTTATAGCACCCTCTGCTGGCAGAACTGCGTGCTTTATGATTACAAGTTGTTAAATGTGGAAGATCACTGCTTTACAATTTGATTTACCTCACAAAGCTTTCTCAGCTGGGTTTGGCTCTAAAGTATCTAACCTGTAATTTCGGGAATTGCTTTGAAGTTTGAATAACAAAAGCTTTCATAAGAAACATTCTTTCTCAGTGAACAATTTTCTAGTTCCAGTTATTTATATGGAACATCTTGCAAAATAGGAACAAGTATTGTTGTATTCAATTTATTAGATTTGTTAAATATTCGCCAAATACATACAGATGTTGGCGCCAGTGCGACTGCTGTAAGAAAAGCGTTCAAATAAACTTATCTTTCATTACAGCAGCATTAAGTCACAGATTTTCTTTTAGAACAGTCTAAAAGTTGATTTAAGAACTCATTTGTTTTGCTCTTGACTAAATCCCCACCGGAGGATCTAATTGTACCTCTGCTGTCAATATTCTCTACAACTTCTTCTTGCCAATCACTGATTGATCTCCAATGGTCAGAACTCATGTGACTGGAGTGTGCAGCAAGAGTGACCTTTGACCTCTTTGCACAATATCTCTAAATCACACAAAGTTATTTCTTCTTACTCATCTCACAGTTTTCCAGATGAACAAGATGATCGTAAAAGAAGTTTGATTTTGTGACTGTGTGGATTTGCTTTGGGCCATTATTTTTCTAAAACACTTTCACACACGTTCAGTTTTCTGGAAGAGGCGACCACAATTTTTCTTTTAATATCCTGGAATTTGGGGTAAATTCAAACAAAAAAAAAAATGGCATTGCATGTCCCACCCTTTACGCAGGTATTTATGGGTTTTTCATTCCTTTGCTACTCATTCTGATCTACTTTCAAATATTTAAAATAAAAACCTCCAGAGAAACAGACTCATGTTTAGCATTAGTCATGAAACCAAGGAATAAAATAAGATTATTTTTTAATATATAAATTCAGCTTTCAGATTAAGTTTTGTTTCACACTTTTACCTTTTCATAAAACCATAATCAAAAGAATTCAGTATGGTACCTTGCAGCAGCTTGGAAAACTAAAAGAAAAATACTATTTTCAAAGTTTTCTATGATACATCTGCCAGGTTTGGATTATATCTAGGAGACAACATGTGCAGTCACCAACCTGTTTACATAAACAATACAATTTAAAATAAAATACTGAGTATAAAAGTATATTTTAAATATCAATTGTGTTATATTATTTACATATAAAAATGTCAGTAACCATATTTTGTATTTAATTCCTGCATCATAATGTTAAAGCAGCAGATGCCACCAGTTTTTACTTGTTGCATAGAGTTTTTTTTTTTTTTTTTTCTAATGAAAAATGAAGCCCCAATTGATGATTGTACAATTACAACAACACAATGCTCATGAATCTCATGAAATATTTCCTGAGTTTGCCTCAGAGAACGGCTGCAAAGGTCAAACCTCCGCACTGGACACTGCAGGTGCAGAAAAGGCAAACCGTGCAGATCCAAGGTTGCATTTTTTTTTTCTTTTTTCATAACTGATGCCCCCGCAGGCAATTCATCAGTGGCAAAGCAGAGCTTCCATGGACGGACACAGGAAGAGGAAGAGATGCAGACGATAAAATTCATCGTTTGAAGTGGTTCAGCTCAAAGGCAGAGCTCAGAGGCTCAGACAGGCGGGCTCATATTGTATCTTTCTCACATGATGTCCTGCACGCACAGGCTTCATACACACCCACAGAAATGAAAGGCGGCAAAACTGTGTTGGCAGCAGTTTGAGAGAGAGAGATTTTAAATGTCTGCTATCTCTAATTGGCACAGTTTGAAGCGCTGTCAGAGTTCCAACAAGACTCATTGCTCCACACAGTGACATGTTCATTTCCTGGGAGGTTGCTGATGGGGTGGGGTGGTTCTGAACAAAACTAAAAGGTAGGCACTGGGTTTGGTTCTCTGGCCTCGAATGAATGAATGACGATCTCTGAGCTGGCTGTGAAAGGCTCAGGTTTTGAGTTCTCCTTGTCCAGAGGCCCATTCAACAAAATCCTCCTCCCCGCTGGAATGAGGAGGACTGTCTAGGGAGATTCCCCTCCGCTCGCCGAACACCTTCTCCTGGAGCTCAATGATGTCATTGCGGATGTCAGCCATCACTAGCAAAAGGAAGTCGAAGGAGCCAGGTGGTCCCTGTAAAAAAAAAAAAAATCATATAAATAATTATCATGATTGTGAATATATGCATGTTTTAAACCATATTGTAGAACATGGTCAGTACAGTGGACACCTATTCAAAACTCTGCATTAAGGTTACTGTTTTTGACTCTAGATGTCGCTGCATACACTGCCACCTACTGGGAAACCAGTGTACAGACAATTTACTGAAACTTGCATGGCCCAAAGGCAGTCAGAAATACCCAAGTAATTGCTAGGTACAGATTTTTTTACTGAGTGGAAATCCCAGTCAATCGTTTTTTCAATTACAGTAAACATCATGCATCACTGCCTACATTTTATCACACGATTCTACCATTATTACTTTTATTCAAAAATCTCCAGCGGTAGTTATTTTCTCAAGCTGATAGCAAATGGTATAAAACACCTGTAGGGAATGTAATTGGACTATGGTAATATCTCAGTAAAAATGAGCATGGTGTTAGTGATAGGGTCTGCAGATGCCTTTAAAAACAGGAAGGATTGGGATGTGGTGAATGTCTGATTCCAGATTCAGAAGTAGCAGAAGAGGCTGAGGATTTGAGATCAAGGAATTCACTTGGTTATACTCACAGGGGGTCCACTGGGTCCTGGAGCTCCTCTGTCACCCTGTTGGCAGGAAACAGCAAAGATGAACCAGTTTCTCTCAACTCCTTAGAGACTGAACGTGGTACAGAGTATATTATCACACATGCAGAGCTTCACTTGGGGATTTAAGAGTCAAAGTGGCTAAAGATGAATAAGAAACAGTACCAATCCAATAATGCAAGCTATCCATTTGTGCTCACTAAATATTAAAATTAAATACATAATTACAATTTATAGGTTTGATTTGGTTGGACCAGCCTAAATGTAATCCACATGAAGTCAACTGAATCAATGGAACTGGTATAATATTTACTCATTTATTTATTGTACGCTTTGCTAAGAATCAACAAATGACTTTTGTGAAGAACTGCTGCCGTTGTACTGCAAATAAAGTGAATACACCTGAACTGAGTTGGGCTTTTATTAAGTAAGTATTTAGTAAGTAATTGTACACAAAATGGACCTAATGGTTGCTAAGTAAGGATCTGCAAGTTATGCTGTTCAACTCAGAGTTTGTGGTTAGTGTTTATATGCTAGAGGGTGATTTATTTATTTTTTTATACAATTTTATGCATTATATGGATGTAGAGCAGTCAGATCATTGCATTAATGCAACAGAGGCACCAGATGGCGACTGCAGCTGCACATAAATGCAGAATCAAGAAGAGATACAAAATTAAAAACAAACATCTACTTTCACAACCTTTAATCCGTCTCTTCCTGGAGCCCCGGGCGGTCCCTGTTAAAATGATAAGGACATGGTATTTTTCAGCAATTTTGACTTTATTAAAACATATTCACCAAACGAGCACAAATCATCCGCTGTGCAAGTAGAGTTTTTTCTGTAGCTTTGTCACATACAAAGCAGCCATATTGGATTTTGAAGTGGTGGATTGACTTATACCCTCCCTGATCTTCTAAATGCTGTTACGTGACTTTTGGATTTTATTAATCAGTCTCAGATTAAGGGAGTCAGGATACAAATATAGCCAGAATTTAAAGAATTGTATTCATAGGTTAGTTTGAAAACTCTGAATTCATTTTCCTTCTACAGCAATGCAAAATGAAGTGTTTTCCCATCACACAAAAACCCAGTGAGACATATTGAAGTTTATAACTGTTGTAGCCTAAATGTGGAAAATCTTTAGGGAGATGAATATTTTTTAAAAGCAGTGTATTTTGCAGAGAAATCTTGTGGCATCCTTCTCCACTGTTCTAACAAACTCCACAATGAAATCCTCAGTTCTTTAAAAGACTCAAAGATCTGACTTGTTTTATTTTACCTGCAATTATCACTGAAATGTGTGTACTAATGGAGAAAACTCCTCTCTCTGTTTCAATGTTGTTCCATTGTGCCTTGTGAAAGGTTGCAAATGTTTTATTGAAATATAAAGTAGTGCATGTGAACTGAAGCAGAAAGAATATGGACCTGGGGTATTTTGGGGGGAATAATTGTGTCATAAACTCATCATGTACTCTAGTTTTATGATAAGCAGGTGTGTTTGATTCAGGTTTTGATCTAATGCATATTTAATGTTCTGAATTAGTGACCTACACCGTAGATTGTTTTTTTATTTTTCTTACCATTGGTCCCCTGCGGCCCCTCTTTATGTGTCTGAGATCAGGTTCTGGTCCCATGGGCCCCATGTCTCCCCGTGGACCCCTTGGACCAGGTGGACCTCTTTCCCCTGGATCCCCATTGCTTCCTGGTTCTCCTGGGTGCCCTGTTGAAGACAGCCAGATTTTATTTAATGGAGGAAAAGTAAAATGGAGGAGTGGGTGGCAATATTAAAGTAAAAAAAAAGTGCCACTCTAATTTGTCTAAATAAAATCATTTTCATGACAACTACTATGGTTTTAATCACTTCCATAAAATGTGGTAACACTTTATTTGAAGGGGGCTGAATAAGACTGACATGACACTTTCATAAACATGACATAACATGTCATGAACATGAATAAGCCTTCATGAATATTTATGACTGTTGTCATAAAGCGTCATTTGGTATATTATGACACTTTTAATACAAAGTTGACTTTATCCAAAATGTCTTTGTTATGACAACTTGACATTAACTAAGAAATCATTACTGTTTAAACTTTACCTTTAATAACATAAAGTTACCTGATTTTTAAAGTGCAATCAGTAATACTTTTATAACAAATTTATATCAGCAATGATTTATTGGTTAATGTCAAGTTGTCATAACAAAGACATTTTGAATCATGTCAGCTTTGTATTAAAAGTGTCATAATTTACCAAATGACGCTTTATAACAACAGTCATAAATATTCATGAAGGCTTATTCATGTTCACGACAGGTGTTATGTTTGTGACAGTGTCATGTCAGTCTTACTCACCCCCCTTCAAATAAAGTGTTACCAAATGTTTTGCATATGTAGCGTTTGAGTTGTCACAAGCATCCTTGTCATTTCATTCTTACCTGGGAGACCAGGAGCACCTGGAGGGCCAGGTAATCCAGGAAGACAGGGGCTGTCCGTACTTTTTCCTGCTCGAATCGGCTTGTTGTTGTTTGCCAGTCCAGATACCTGCAAACACACCAGAAGATGAATATGTTTTTGGAAGCATCAGCTGTCTCTGCTGCCTAAAGTTAAATTCGAGTAAGAGTCATCTTAAGCCATGACATTAAGCTCACTTGTCATTCCTCAGCATAAAATTAAAATGTTCTTATGATATCTTTGGCTCAAGCGCTTTAAATGTGGCAGATTTCCTACCTGGTTGTGCGACTGTGTGTTTCCCAGCCGCAGCTTGAGTTGGAACAGGCTGCTTTTCATGTTCATGAAATCTTGACACGTGAACGAGCAGGAACCAGCACTCATCAAAGTGTCGGACTTTCCCGAAGAACTCACTGCACGACACAACAGACATTCTTTATCTTCTGTTTGGTGAAAGCCGCCCATTTAAACAGGATATGCACTACTAATGTTTTTGTAAACACGACTTTGAGTCAAAAGAATGAGGCGAGTTGCTACTTGTGTTTTAAAGAATCTGTAAACAATGCAGGTTCATCGTCGTACTTTTCTCAGGATTAAGTTCCCAAAGGTAAGAAGTTTTAAAAATGCACAATCTTGTGTTTTCCCAAATACGAAGAAGGTTTCTCCATTGCATTTTAAAGGATCTCTGTTATTTTTTTTTAGAATTATATGTTCAGGTTAATTGTCAAATGTAGTCCAAATTCCTTTAAAAAAATGGGAAATAGGCCTTTATTTTGGCACCATTTAAAAAGTTTTAAGCCAGATTTCAACTTTAGTATCACTAGTAGCAAAGGTGCATAACCTTTACAAAGCTGAAACTATACAAAACCCTGAGGGGCGTCACAATTTTTCCTTCAATGTTCTGTGAATGGTAAATCAAACCTAAATGTAGTGCTCACTGGACATACAAAGGTACAAAACTTATTCAGCGCACAACTGAGAGATAAAATTGAACTCTGTGGTGTGACTCATAGTAACAGTCAACTATGGGCTGTAGATAACAATTATCAAGTGGAAGAGACAAACAATATATGCCAAAGATATTTTATATATGTTTAAAGTGCTCAGATCAGTTTCAGAAAACATATGTCAACTCACAGTTGTGCACTAGGATACAGGACCGCTGGTCTGATGCCAGGATGTAACCGGTGCGACAGCGGCACAGAAAGCTCCCAACTGTGTTCACACATTCATGGTCGCATAGACTTTTACCAGAGACCTCACACTCATTGATGTCTGTAGGCAGATCAAAACATGCAAAGAGACAAAGAGCGGAGGTCCAGCTATAAACTGCGACATGAAAACCAATAAAAATCACCAAGATGTCTGATATTTTACATGCATAATATAATTTACACAGAAAGAGGCTGTGGAGGCTGAAACTAGAGGTGTTCATTGTTCAAATAAAATCAAAATTTTTGTGTTATTAGAGACAATACATTATATGTAAACTAAGAGAGAGAGAGCCATACTGACCCATGCAGTAGGGAGACTTGTGGGTGCGGTGTCTCTCCCTATTGAAGCGATAACCTGGGTAACATGTACAGACGACTCGACCAAAGTTGTCTGTGCACTGCTGCTCGCAGGGTGACGCGGCGCAGACATCCACACCTGAAGACGATAAGAGAAGACCGACTCATCTCACTGCTGGGAAACGTTCCAGCAGCTCATGGAAGAAAATATCAAGCCAGTCAAACTTGCACGACTTATTAACGAGCTAAAATCCCCCTTTTATTGTGTCACACTACAAAGATCAGAAGGGAAAAAAATGTAAAATGAAAGAAGTATATGAGTACTACAACTAAATACTTTAATACTTTAAGACTGTTACCGCAGTGTTGAGCTGGTTAGTGTTATTTCAGCTTAAAGCGAACATGAAATCTACAACCTGACCCCTAAGGGCCTCATTTTTGAAACTGCTGCTGCCTTTAACTCTTTAGATTTTGTGTAACAGAGCCAGACAGTAATGTTTACTTTTCTGAAAGTAATATTCTCCCGGTTTATGTCCATGACATTTGATTTCACCACAATGCAGATTTTATTGAAATCACTCCATTACAAGCGCTTGTTTTCAGCCTGGAGGCACAGCACCATCTAGTGGCTGATGCAAAATAGAGTTAATGCATGTCACAAATAATGTGAAAAAATGTCCTCCTTTAAATATAATAGAACTAAGCTAAACTTCAAAGTAGCCTTGATCTATAGTTCATTAGTATTTCTGGAGATCTTCTAGAGGTTTTATTTGAAAATTTTAAATGTTTTAATTTACTTCCTGACCAATTTCAGAGAAAGTAAAGAAATTCCTCTGACCCTTTCAGCATAGTTTACACATGAAAGACTGCCTCTAAAACATGTTGTAAAATCACAACCGAAAAATTTGAATATGAGTTCTGATATGCTCATTTGTTAAATTTAAAGCACCACGGAAAATTACACCCAGCTAGTAAACATTCCTTTCATTAACCACACCTTTCTACATTAACATAATGTATCTTAAATGTTTTCATTAGCTGCAATCATCATATAGAAATAAATGCTGCAAAACATCAGCTTGCGTCTGTAATCTGCAGTTAGACAGAAGTGTGCATAAACTGAATAAAAAAACGCATCACTTTTGTTTCCTCTCAGACAAAACTTCTCTTGTTTTAGATCAGCTGGAATTTTCTGCAGTTATTTCCATTTGCTCAATTCCACATTAGTGAGAACAGATCAGTGTATGGTTTACCTACTTTCAGGTATGCACTGGCCCATCACAAACCTGAATCCATCACAGCACTTCCTCCTGCAATACAAGACGGAAGAAAATTAAATGTTGGTCCATTAGCATGATCAGGAAACAAATTGTCTTTTTCAGTAGAACTTATTCTACTGGGTGAGGTTGTTTTTTTTTTTGTTTGTTTTTTTTTTGTCTGTTCCTATAACACAGTGTATTAATTTGCAAATGATAACAGTAGGTTTTAGCATAGCTACATAACATAACTCATATTTTTAAAACTTAATTAGTCACAGCATGACAGTTAAAAAAGATTTCAAAAGAATAAAATTGCATGAATTGAACAACACGAGTATCAAAATAGGCACCATAAAGACTTCCTTATATCCAGACAAAACCCCACTGAGAAGCACATTTTTAGGCTGTTGAATAAAAAGTAAACACAGAGTAAACTGTTGTGCTAACAACTGCACTTGTGTTAAGAATAGCAGCAGACAGAAGTGTTGATATCTCACATCTGGAAGTCAGAGGACAACAGACCACACAGAGGAATGCGTGCAGCTGACGGAGTGACCTATAGATCATTTACAGTAAAGCTGTGGAGATCTGGGGCACCAAACGCACTCATTAGGAAGTCCGGCTTGCAGTTCACTCACCTTTAAACTGAGTGAAAGCTGCTATACTAGTGGAATGTGTTTTTCTACTTTCAAATTACTGCTGTGAAAGGCATAGTAATTATCCACAAAAAAAGAACAAAGTTGCTATTGTTATAGCTTGTCTGATTTCCTGTCATGAAAATTGTAATTTGTGCACATCCATCCATCCATCCATCCATCCATCCATCCATCCATCCATCCATCCATCCATCCGTAAATTAGTAAATAAATGATGAAAACATTGTCGTCGTTACTTATTTACAGCAAAACATTTTATATATTTGTAATTCATTTATATACATTTCTGTGTCTGATTTAATTTTCATTTACTTATTTACTTTTGAACATTCACTTATGTATTTTTTTCAGTTTTTAACAAGTTAAAACCTTCAAAATTTACTTCTTACTTTTTGGGTTACTTTCTCGTTTGGATATTTGATTTTTTATTGACTTCTCCATTTGGTTACTTACCTACAGCCCTTAATTGTCCCTTCCCTGCTTTATTAGATTCTGTTACAGACCTCCATGTACTAATTAGCCTGCCACTGACAAGCCATATGAAGAAAGAAGTTCACAACATTTCCCTCTGATTGCTGTAGGTTGCAGTTGCAGAGCATGTATGGTTACTCTCCTCAGAGAGGTGGGGGTCACAAGGGGTGGGGTGTTTTATATGAAGATTTTTTTCTTTTTTTTCTTTTTACCACAAATGATTTATAATGTTTGGAAGTGACACTCGTCCAGCCAGCCCACAACAATTCACCACACTTTACAGACGTTGCAGCTGGAAAGAAAAAGCGAGGAAGTGGCTTAGAAAGTGGCCACGGTACAAAGATTGCACATGAAACTCATGCAGACATTTGAGCAAGAGGCAGAGGGGGATCTAAAATGATGCCCCATCTACAGACCTCTCTTCGATAGAACATTGCTTTTATTGTCCTCCATCTAGCCTCCCTACAACTTTAAATCACAGTGAGTCCCCCTCTATGCCTCCTTCTTGTGAATGAAAAATAACTTATAAAACACAACGGCTGGCCTGCACTGATGAGATCCAGATGAGGGTAGCTTTAATCTGCAGCTTGTAGCTGGGAGTGTTGAGAAGGTTGGATAAGGCCAGACATGGAGGTGAGGTGGAGAAAGGGGAGGGTTAACGCTGAGATTAAGACTGACACTCATTCAGTCAATCTGTCGATCCATCCGTCAGTCAGTTGGTCTTCTGAGATGAGTTAATGTGTTACAGATGCTGAAAGGTCTTCACTTTACATGAATATAAATGTTTATCTGGTTTAAGAAGTCTGCCTTTGATTTGTATTATTTCTCTGATAGGACCACAAAAGTTTCAAGGAACAACCTTCTGCAATTTATCTCATTTTCAGTTTTTTTGGATTTGTTCATTTTAAAGAGAAGATGCTGCTCCTTGAGAGCCAGAAAATTGTGCATAAAGGTCTGCCTCACTCACATGTTGAGGTCACTTTGACCTGTTTCTTCTGCAGAGTTTGAGTCGTCTGGATTTCTCCTTTCCCACAATAATCCTCCCTGAAATTCTTGAGGTTTTTCTCATGAAGTGCTGGTCAAGTGGGCACTCTTACGTGCTGTCGGATGACTTTATGTGCTGCTGGCTTGGTTTTGTGTGCATGCTTCTTTCAAAAACAACAACAACAAAAAAAAAACATTTTGCTACAGAGATTTTATTCCATTTGCCACTTCGAATGTGGGTAGAACTGGGCAGCTATATATAATAAGATATAAGAAAGAATAAGAATCCTAACCTAAAGAAACATAATCAACACAGTAGACTTAACTTTGACTGCATGTACATATGTCAAAGGGCATATATCTTCATTATATCATATATTCATATATTGAATAACTGAGTCTTTATATCATAAAATTGGCAAAATTGCTGGAGAACTTTTTAGAGGTTGCAAAAAAATAGAGAAAGAATCAGAGGCTCACTTTACAGTATGACAATTACTCTAATTATACAGACTTTATGTGCAACAACTTAATTCAATTGTGCTTCTGCAGCAAGACATGAAAAATGTTCACAGAGGTTCTTCATCACATATAACTGAGTTTGAGCTATTTTGAGAAATAAACCTGAAGAGACGTATCCCACAAGACCAGCAGCTGCCCCAAAACGTCTAATGGGCAGAAGAGTGGAGTGCAGGATCAACTCTTTGTGCTTTTGCTTTTGGAAGGTGAATGGAAACTGTTTAGAGAGCCTGTAAGCAAATTCAACTTGACATAAGCTCTGAAAAAAAGTTCAAATGAAATATAGGTTACTGTTTTGGAACTCCATCTGTGTGTGTAAAAATGTTTTCTGTTAGTTAGAAGATTTTTATTGGCATCAAATGCAGACTATTAGTCTCATTTAAAGGCAACATTACAATATTCTAATTCCCAAGTGATGTATGAGGCCTGGGATATTATCCCGTAACGAGGTGGTGCAGCCTTTTAACGTCAGTCAGGATTTATTAATTAAGCTAAGCACAACTCTAACAAACTGTCTCTCTGCCAGCGTCCTTTTCCACATCCTCTCAGCAAACTTTGTTTGAGATTTAAGACATGCATACATAGATTTAGGCCAATGTCAGCATCGTATTTCTCTGATCATTCTAAACTTTCACTGGATGTTGACATAATTTCTTTTTCTCCATTTGGTTCTTCCCTCTTCTGCTCTGACTGACATATTATTGGCCTAAAGTTGCTCTCTCTTTGTGGGGGTGACCTGCTGGCTCCTACCATTTCATGCAAAGGAAAATCCATCAAGTTCAGTTAGACTTAGACCAGGACATGTCCAACCTGTAACAGCTGCTTTTATATGAAAGAGTCTTTGTTGCATGATTGGTTGCATTCATTTAAGTTATTTAAACAGTGCAAGCCACTATTATCCTAAGTTAGAGTGAAATACTCTGAACGTTTCCCATTAGCTTCAGGTAACCTCGGACTGATTCACTGTTTTTGCTTAGATGACTTTATATTTATAGGGAATGGATTCAATCTGATCATGTATTTCTACTGAGCTGAGTCAAATAGAGAAGCTCATCTCCAGCAGGCGGATGGGCTAAGTGTAAGACCTCAACAGAACGTTACACTGGAAGAATGTTATATGTCTTATTTTGGCCCAAAAATGTAGATAACTTTTGATTTAATAGCAAAGTTTTGAACTACACTGCCTTGCATGCATAGATCTAGAAAATTTTCAGAACATTTTCAGATTTTACCTGTTTTTTACATCTTCAAACATATTTTGATACACCAAAAAATAGTGTGACAAGGAAGTGAAATAGGAAGGAAATAGTTTAGACTTGGTATCCAAATTCTCTTTCAAACCAAGCTGTTTGGAAGTGCTGGAGAACCGAGTTAGAACAACACCAGTACTTAAGATTACTGCAAACATCTTAGTGCCAGATACCACAGCGCACTATGAGAAGTCTAGTAGAGTCCATGCCTTAAAAGATCCCATAACGTAGGTGGTTGTAATGTTGTGCTCACTAGATTGTAATGATTTTAGCTGTATTTTACCCTTTGGGGTCCAAACCTGCCTCTTTGTATGATAAAAGTTTCCAGACCCCTGGAACAACAACTGTTCACTGGAACAGCAACGTAACATGACATTCTTGAACTGAGATCAACAGAACTACTTTCATGTGAGTTCATTCCCTAAACTAACTCTTTGGACAGTATCCATTGCATCATAAAAAGCAGGACTGGATTGTTTAGTTGCCTTTTCTTTTACTAATTGTTTACTGTAAGTGTATTAGAGTGGAATGGCTGCCATGCTGAAGTAATGTATGTCTTTTTAATGCTGTTCTGATGTCGAGTTTTGGGTCAACCTGTGTGTGCATGTTTTGAAATTAGCAGCGCTAGGCCACACGCTTTACAGTAAATCAGCCGTTGAAAGTGTGTGTTAATAATAAAAACAGAATGAACATGATCAAGCAGTCCTTCTTGGCTTCTGCTGATACAGTCAGTATGGGTATCATCAACCATGACAGTTGGCTGCTGGGTCTGACAGCTTGTGTACCCAGAGCCAATAAATTACAATAAACAGAACCAAATATTCATTACATTGCGCACGCTGAGATATGCACTGTGACACTTCCATTAGCTTTGATAGATACAAATAAAGCAGAAATCTCACACGCAACAGCAGCAGACAGCAATAATCTTTTTGATTAATGGCGGGAAAAGGAGACTGATCTGAACTTTGTTGTTTTTTTTTTCTTTATAGGTTTGATTCAATCAAACATCTAACAGACAGTTGCTAAACCAAATAATCAATGTGGATATAAATATAGCCCAAACCAATTCAGAGTATACTGATCTGATTCTCAAATCTGTCTTTTGATGTGGCCTTTTTCAAATGAATTTCTTCTATTGGTCATCTCAGCTGGTATGGGGTTGACCCAGTAAGAGGTGTAAGCAGGCTCTTGTGTAACCTCACTCTGCTGGTGCATTTTCAGCCAAAATCAGCTTGAAAGCACGGCTAGAAACACAAAGACAAGATCCAGAGGCAGGCATGGGCCCAGATCACTTTACACTGAAGATTATGTACTTTAGAAAGTGGTCTCCTCCCACAGAGGGGATGCTCTCTATTATGGTTTCGGCTACAGCGTTGCCATGATTTATTTGAGCAATTGCAGACAGGAATGCACTAAAAAGGATATTACGGAGTAAACCCTCGCTGATTTTAACCCCGGTATATTCTGCCGTTGTCCTGACAGCCTGGGTGAAGCTTTCCATTAATGCTGCTCTGTTAACTATGCACAACAAGCCCAATCCTCCCAACTGGCAGGCAGAGATACAGTGACGCATTTATGATCACCTCCAGTAAAATGTGTGAAAAACACACAAAACGAATCTTTTATTGCAGTGGCGCAATCTCACAGTGGAAAAATGAGAAATTAAATATTTAATTTGAGCACGTGGAAGCATTTCTGTCAATACTTCAGACACCCCCACCCAAATTGGCCATAAGACAACTCTTAGTCTTTTATAACGTTGCTCAAGGTTAGAGCGACCACAGAAAAGGATATATGATTTCTCTTTGCACAATCTCTCAGAACATCCAGGTACTTTCTTCTTCTCAGCCCACAGATTTTCTGTAGGATTACGGTAGGCAGGCCTGGATGACCATGGAAGAAGTCTGATTATGTGTTGGTGAAATATTTCTGTGTAAATTTGACCATATGTTTTAGACCATTAGCCCTCTGAAAGACCTAATGATCAATTTTCTCTTTTATTATTCACTTGTTATTTCAAGCAGCCTCCATTTTTGTTTTTATACTAAGCCGGTTATGCTAACCGGGTTCTAGCGTTTGGTTTTACCGCTGGTTCTTTATCTGAAAAACTGGTTCAATCCTGGCCTCAACTTTGACCTCGGCCAGAGGAAAAAGCCAGTTAAACTAGCTGAAGGCGGGTATGTGCAGGCCAGCAACAGATCAAAATGTACAAAACTCCAAAATTATTTGTTAATTTTGACCTGCCTGGTTTAAAAAACAAAAACAACAAGAGCAACTATCTTCATCTTAAACATCACTGACCTTTCAAGTGGCTGACATAGTGGCAGAGATGGGAGTTTATCTAATATTGATGTTTAGAGGAAAGAGAAATAAAAGTAAGAAAGGAAGTAGGGGATATTGGCATGAGGAGGAGGATGGCTTTTGATTCAGGGATGACGGTTGTTGTGAGCTCACAGTGTTCCCTTGTGGGACTGCGGTGGGAGGGACACAGGAAGTGGAGCTCAGTGGAGGTCAATGGCCTCTTGACATACCAGGACAAGGGCCCAGCCATGTGTGTGCCACTTTGATGGATGCATCTAACTAATGAAGCTCATACGTGTTACAGTTAGGGCATGCTGTATCCATCAGCCGAGATGTAAGTGATTTATTTGTTTTAAAACCTCCACAGATGAAGAGAGCTGTAAAACTTGGCTCGCTGCATTGTACTGTGCATGGTTGTGGGGTGATGCATTACCCTGAAACACATTAGCACGATGAGGGAGACAAATAAGATGGGATTTTGGAGGGGAGCCGCGTCTTCATGTTCCTTTTTTGAAGTCGGTATTCGTTTCATATGCAGACAGTTTTTGTTTACATCTTTTCACCGTGTCGCTCATTTTCTGCTAGTTGTGAGGTGAGAGAAGTTTATAAGGTGCCTCAACTGTTTTCACAGTTCTCACTCAAAGCATGTTTAGAAAACCATTATTTATACTTTTATGTCCCTTTGGTTTCACAATAGAAGCAAGAAATTCAGCATGTTTGACATACATCTGAAAAAGCTCTAAACGCTAAAAATCTCTTCTTTTGTTAAATCTCAGATTTCGTCTTTGTTGAAACTCTGCAAAGGTTTTACAGCAACTTCTTCCTAAAGATGATAGGGTGTTAGCACAGCAGCAGGTCACTTCTAGAGGCTCTTTTTAACTTGTGTTAGTATACATGTGTTAAGGTGTTGAGTGCGAGCGCCTCCTCTCTGTTTATTTGCTCTGCCAGTCCACTTCCAGGGCCCAGGCCTCAGGGGAAGCATCAGACCTGCCACCTAACAGAGGAAGCTTTGACTGGTAGCACATCAAATGAGGCCTGCACCACTTTGACCAGAACACAATCCAACCTGCGCTCCTCCTCCTCCTCCTCCTCTCCGCTTCACCTCAACACTCCAAAGATTGCAACACCATCTCTCCCACCCTTCCACAAAGTTTTCAATTCTGTATGCTCAGGCCGCAATATGAAAGTCATGAGCATAAAAGTGTTTGAACACGATAGGCCCCATTGTTTTCCAACCTTTTTTTTTTTTTAATTATTATTATTTTTGAGGGTTGTGCTGTCTCACACCAAACCTCAGACACCACAAACCATATCATCAAACAATGCTGATGACTGAGAATGATGCACTTTCCCACCAGATTTTCCTAAAACGGCGATTTGTTTTCACTAAACGTAGTGGTTTATTAAACTGTTGTGGTTTTAGGGCTGGAAAAAAAAAAAAAAAAAAACTCTGGCAATATGCAAGCAGAACATTTACTGGCTTACTTGGAACATGAAGGAAGAGTTGTGCTACAGGATTGCATCATGAACATTCCCCCCAGTTTTATAGGAACCACAAAAATCCGTCCAGACATTTAGATTTAGCGAGATGGGCTTTGCTTTAGAACTACACTTATACAATCATTGGTGATATGAATAAGGTGAAAAGGGCTGAAAATGTTATTGTGGGGTTTAGGAGACTGACACAGCTCTCCTTGTGATCTTTGGCCTTTGTGACCCTGTCCAGACTCAATGTCTCTCCAGAAATTTGGCATCTATGACCCCTCCGAGAAATGATCCACCCTGTCCAAGTCAACAACCAATCTGTAAACACATAATGTTTGAAATGCATAACTTTCAAATGAAGCATATCACTTTTACCGCTATTTGAAGGTGGAAGCTCCCATGAACTATTACATTTTTTAAGTAAACATTAGAGTAAATGTAATCGCAGCAACAGCATATAATCACCTTTTGGTGCATGTGTGGTGATCAGAGATGTTTCTCAAAAGCAAAATGCATTTTTCTAATGTTGAGAACCGTAATGTTTATAATAGTGACAACATGATTGTTACTGGGCCTCGTAAGCTAATTTGAACTTGAACAGTTTACATTTTGTGCAAAAAAAGAGAAAATTTTGTTTATTTTGTTGGGATTTTATGTGACGACTTCAACACGAAATCGCACTGTGAAGAGGAGAAACTTTATAAAGAAGTTTACGAGATTTCTTGTAAAAATAAAAAGTGTGCCACTAATTACTTTTAAATATTACCAAATTTGCAAATAAATCCCCCTGTGTGTTATGTAATCCCAGTATAAACCCAGCTGTTCTGTTAAGACCTCAGAGGTTTGTTAGAGAACATTAGCAAACAAACAGCATCATGTAGATACAGCAGACAGAGAGTTGTGTTACAGTCTCATAAAGAGGATGCTCAGGGTTGTCTATAATTATCTTGAACTGATGATGAATCCTTCTTACAAGTAAGGATTGAAATGTGAAATGTCTTAACTGTACCTGCTGAAAACAATCTGATGGCTACAATTTAAACCAGGTATAAAAAATAAATTCATTCATTCAAATTTTCTTGTGAGAATATCGTGAGATTGTGTGAATTAAAGACTGTCACCTACAAGCAGAAGTATGGTTCTGAGTTTGATATCAGCTAGTTTATTAATTTGACCAGGGGCGTTTCTGTACTGTGTAGCAACTGAAAACCAAACCGCTCAAACAGAATATTAAGATGAGTCTAAATTTGTGTAACACAACTAGTTTTTCTGAGATTAAAGGACAATTAAGATGATTTTAGTTGAGAGTCTGCAAAGTTAGAAATAAAACAGCTGTTCTAATGGGTAACAAAATGAAGGATGTTAATGTGGCTTTTTTAAAATGTGAGGCTGATGTGGTGAGCCACCATATTCTTTGTGGGAGGGAGAGTCTGTGACTCTGCGCCCTTCAGATGGAGAGCCCTTGGCAGTTTCAAGGCTTGGTTGGACACGAGATCTGGTGCTGAGACCGAGCTTGTTGATGGCTGTAAAGGAAAATCTGAAAGTAGGAGGAGGAAGCAGGGAGTCGTTGGTGATTTGTAGAGAAATGTCAGGATGAGGCTGCGTCTCTGCCAGCCATTTAAGCCTCTGGCATATAGTCTTAAAGAAAATAACGAAAACGTGCAACAGTTTTAATGTTGGTGCTTAGTCTAAAACATGAAACACTTGGATTTCACAGCACTCAGCAAGTCTCCCCTGACTGCGATCCATGTTCTCTTCCCACACACAGTGGTGCCGGCACCAGTGGAGGGGAGTTGGAGGAGGAGAGCTGGCAGCCTCCAGATACGGAGCTCATCCAAAAGCTGGTCGCTCAGATTGAGTTTTACCTGTCTGATGAGAACCTGGAGCACGACGCCTTCCTGCTCAAGCACGTCAGATAGCAAAGTTCAATTCATCACCCAAACCAGAAACAGTGGGGAACAACTGTAAACCTACAAGACATGGCCATCCAAACAGCTGCGTGGAGAGCAAGTAACAAAGCTCATCTTCTGAAAACATCAGCCCCAAAGCGTGGGTTGTTGCAATGTCATGCTGTGGTGATGCCTTTTTTCAGTATTGGCAGGGAAACTGGTCAGAGTTGAGAAGACATGGAGCTAAATACAATATAATCCTGGAAGGAAAGCTGCAAAATATTTAAAACAGGGGTGGGGGCTCACTTTCCATCAGGAAACAACCCTAAACAAACACCCGGCTGAGATCAAAGTATATCTGCGAGTCGGTCAAAGTCCTCACCAAAACCTGTGGCAAGACTTGTAAATTGATGCTCCATCCAATCCAAGTCAGTTTGAAATATTTTGAAAAAGAATGGACAAACATTTCAGTCCCTATCTGAGGCAGTCTGGAAGAGACTTTGTCCAAATATTTCCAGCTGTAGCTGCAGTGAAAGGATGTTCAACAGACTGAGGGGCTAAATGTTAATGCACAGTACGCTTTTCAGACTTTAATTTGAAGTCCTTTGCACCCTTTCCACAACACAATTATGCAGCATTTTGCTTTAGTCAGTCACATAAAATCCCAATGAAACAGTTTCTGGTTGTAGGATGACAACAAATGTAAAAGCTTAGGGCTTTTGAACAGTTTTGCAAGACCCTATAAAATAATCTGGGAAGCCAGAGTTTAAAGTCTGATAGCTGTGTGTTAGAGCAATGTGTTTCCATCGTCAGGCACGGCAGGATTTTCTGGAAGAGCATATTGGCATGAGTAGATGAATAAAAATCCAGTTATGGACTGGCAAAGCATTTCACATTAAAACGTGAGTGACAGTGACTGAGCTCCATCCAGCCGGGGGTAAACTGGGACAGAAGGGTTATAGCAGGGTGAGTGAAGTAAGGTCAAACTAATGAGAGATCACTGATGAGGGTTTGTGAGTTTTCATGAAAGACGAGAAAAAGAAAAAAAAAAACTCTGGCAAACATTTCTACTACAAAATGTAGCTAATGCTCAAAGTGATGGACCGATAAGACCTGGAAGGTTTTCCAGTTCTTGTAAATGGTCTCACTTCGGCATTGATGTTGGAAAATCCTGGAGGTATTGCAAGATTTATAGCTGTTTTCATCTTTTAAGTCCCTGGTTGTTCAGTGTCAAACAAGGACCCCTGTTCTCATGTTTCAGTTCTGTTACATGAAGCAGAGCTTCATGTATGCAGGCACATGCTCCCGGCAGTGCTTGTCGACATCAAACAATACATGTGACAAAAATACAGTTCCAGTCTGTTATCAATTGGCTGGTGATCTGTTTTCCTGAGTAACCGACAGTGACAACAAAGCCATAAAAGGGTTGGAAAGAACTAATCTGGAGCAGATTATTTTTTAAAAACATTAAACGTACTTGTCCAGAGGGGTCTTCAGGTGTGCACTAATCAAAAAAAGATGGCCAACAAAGCTAAAGTTGTTGGGGAGGTCTGAATTTGGGTCTGCAGCTCTACGAAGACAATTAAAAAACTATTAAACGCAGGAAGCTCAACGCAAAAGCCTCAAAAATGTCCTCTCAGAGAACAAAGACGAAGAACCCTGTTAAGTTCTGGGGGAAGACCTAGACTATGAATGGAGTTTAACATGGCTAAAAGAAATCTTGCATCAAGTCCAAGTGTGAGAAAAACAGGCTTGTTAGGATTCCCACAGCTTGAAGTTTACTGGTCACGATTCAAAGTATACAGGGAGAGAGAGAAAAAAGGATAATAGAAGAGAGACAGAGCAAAAAATAAAAGATGCCCAGTGGAATGTAAACGATTTTTAAGTGCATCGTGTTTGAATGACTATGAGTTCCCACTCAAGAGTTTTCACACAACAGTGAGACAACAGTTTGAGGCCAGGAGACCTGAACCAAACTCAGAGCTGTCAGTGCCTCTCTGAAGTTCCCTCAGATGGATTAACAGCAGACTGCTGGCAGGTGAAACTGAACCTCTAGAACACACATGCTGGTATATCATATGTGAAAAGCATAAAAGCGCACATATGTTTATGGTTTATCAAATTTGGTCCCACTCACTGCAAGCAGACATCCGCAAACTAAGACAGTATTTGGCAGCATTTTTATCCTCGTGAACACAGGTTTACAACCACATGAAGGTGATCTCATTCATCTGCACCTGTGCACACAAACAGGCTGAAGTCGATACACTGCGTCAAATGTAGCAAATATTAAGTCCAGACATTCACAAATTGTAGCATTGTAGAAATGGATCGGTGAAGAGTCTTCAAACATCTGTCTGAAGGTGTGTATTCATGGCTGCATCTGTTCTTTGTTTCGTAGGAAAATGAAACCAGGTTGTTTCAGACCTGAGTCAGACTTTTTTTTTTATTGTTTTTGTTGGTACAGTAACTATCACTAATTATATCAGTGTGGATGATATAATCAGATCTAAAGTGCAGAAAGTAAGTATTGAGCATGTCAGTGGTTTTCTCATATATTTCTAATGGGCTTAAATTCATGCCAGATGTTGGTAATGACCCCAAGCACCCCACATATACAATGAATTAAAAATAAATTACACTATAGATTAAAATGACACATGCAATATGCATTAAATACTCAGTGAAACCTATGAAACTTTAAAACATGTCAAAGGGTTGGTAAGGTGTGATTTTTACCATGCATTTATCACAAACTGTCTCAGATACTGAAGGTTCTGTCAACTTGTTCTAGACCATCATAGCAGTTTTAATTTCCTTTCCTGTAACCAGTTTAATGTTTTTCTGGCTAACTGTGTTTTTCTTTGTGATAAATCGATACTAGATTTTTTTTAAAGGTTTTGTTGACTCTAGTATTGGTCAATTTTGAGACAGGAAAACAGGTTGGGAGAGAGAGGGAAGACATGCGGTAAAGGTCAACAGGCCGGGTCTTGAACCTGTGATGCCCACGTCGAGGATTAAAGCCTCCATAAATGGGTCGCGCTTCACCGCCGTCCTCAAATCGACTATGGTTTCCTCCTCCTGTGTTTTTCATCAAGCGCTTCTCACAAATTTTTCCATCCATCCTTCTCATAATTACAACATGACTTCCAGTATACTTTTCTTGTGAGAACACCTCCATATCTTGATGTGCTGACCTTCAAACTTTATTCTCGATATGTTACTTTTGGGTGACGTTCAATGTAACTCCTCCTCTAAGCACAATTCGTGGAATCGACAAAGTTCACATCTGATTTTATAAGGTCAGTCTGTCGCCCACTATATTAGTGGCTTGTCAAAATGTTTTGCAGCAAACTTTGAGCAAACTTCAGCATGCTATATCTTCAGTGTAAATTTACTTAATTTGCTGTGGGTGCATAAAATACAATACTAAGGGTTTTATTTTGGAGGTTAAAATTGCTTTCTTGACATCATCATTGCACCTCAGTAAATGTGCTACTTAGATTTGCTAGCTAATATTAAAAAAGACAATTTGACGCCATTATAAGAGTAAACACGGAGAGAAATAAAGAATCTGACTGATTCAGAGAATGTCAAGCATAAGAAGTCTTGCTTGTTAAACTGAGAAAGAAACAAGGATGTTTTACAAAGCTCCACTCTTGCAAGGATTCAGCATTTAGGACCAGCTTTGTAAAATCTTACAAAACTGCAAGATACAGTCTTGCAGTTTTGGACTATCGAGGACTATTTGGTGGAGTCTACAGTAATAATTTCCCCAGAAAAAAAAAATGATGTAAACATAAATGCACCAATGTGAATTGCAACAAAGCTGCTCATCAAGAACATCGCAGGAAATTTGATGTTTCAACGGCAAAAGAAAACTGACAATTTTTACTTGTTTTCTGTAAGACAGCCCAGTTACATGTCTTTGTACGGACTAATACTTTGAGATTACAGAAAAGCTGACAGCTGTTTGGTCCAATAAAAGAAAACAGGGGTATATTATGTTCACGGAGGTATAGCCATCCATGGACACATTGCGAATATAATGGGACAAACTGGCAGGTGATGGAATTTGTAGAGAGAAAAAGTTTAAATTGAGATTTAAGAAAACGTGCCAAAAAAGGTGTAAATAAAAACATGTAGACACCAGAAAGTCTAATTTTATTTTATTGCAATTCAATTCCCTTATATCTAATTACAGCTAATCCTTTCAATCAATAGAAGGTAAAACTGTGTGGGAAAAAAAAAAACCTAACAGAGGCAACATAATGGATTGTTTTATAGCCTGTAAGAGGGAGGAACTCTGACTGCAGATCCCAGCAGACCTTACATGTTCAGCCCTGCAGCCTATGAGCCACACATGCAACATGTAGCAGACGGAAGAGGGAACACATGTGGACATGAACACACACAAATGCATAGAAACGTCTGCTTCTCATCACCTGCTACAAAAAGCAAAAAGCTTTCCACAATCACAAGCAGATGAATCACACTTTACTGATTTATTCGGCCTGTTTCTCATTCTTCACTACAATCCCCAAGCTTTGGTGTTTACATCACTGCTATAGATCTTGGTAAGCGGTCTGACTGAAGCAAGTTTGTTGCTGTTGTTTCACTCTCACGTGGCAAAAGTGCTCTGCCGTTGTTTGTTCTTGTTTTAGATATCCCAGAAACTGGAAGCCAATGAAACTTAGGTGAGCAAATGTGTGAGAGAACAGAAGAGCATCATGTGAAGAGGAAGACAACTGGACTGGAGTTTCTGTCAAGAAACGTACATACTTAATCTTGGCATGATAAATGTAAATAAATAATAAATTTTAAAAAAAACCTGCTGGACTATTTCCTAAATCAAAAGATTTATGTTGTTGGGACAGATGTTAACTAAATATTAAGTCAAGATAAGTGAAGGTTTGAAAGGTTTGTCAAGCAAAATCCATTCAGGCTGAGAGTCTGTGTCAGTGCCTCAAGAGCCATTATGAACAGATGACTCCTACAGAAGGCCTGGTTCAAAGTCCTCTTTACAGATGAAAGTAAAGTTTGCATTTATTTGGATGTCAAGGTGTCAGAGTCTGGAGGACTAGTGGAGAGCCACCGATTGCATGCTTCTTGAGAAGTTTCCACAGCTACTGATGTTTAGGTTGCCATGTCAACTGATAATACTACATCATAGGAAGTCCACAGTAAACTCAGACATCCACCAGAAAATGTCAGAGCACTTAATGCATTCTTCTGTCGACAAACTTCATGGAGTAGTTGATTTTGTTTTCAAGCAAGACTTGGCACCTGTCCACACTACCAAAGGCACCAAAAGCTGCTACGATGACCGAGGTGTTACTGCTTTTGATTGACCACCAAACTTTTGTGACCTGAATCCCACTGAAAGCCTATAAAGAATAAAGTGCGGATTAGCCTCCCCCTCTTGAATTGAGCAGGACGTCTGGTGTGGGTAGTGGCTGAAGTCCAAAGTACCTGTTAGACAGATAGATGTCTGCTATGCATTTGGACATCAATCCAGTCGACCCAGATACTTCTGTCTATCACTGTAGAACTAATCCTAGGAGTTTTGATTATATAGGTTTTCTATCTTTCTTGTGTCTTTTCCTTTGAAAAACTGAACCTACCTTGAGTTGCATGTCTGCTTTCAACCTGCCTGCCAGTTGGCAGTCTCCCAATTTGATTTAGTTCTGCTGGTTTGCTTGCCAACTTTTGAGTCTGTTATTCTGCTCTGCTGTTTTCACACACTCTCCTCTCCTGAAGCTGCTAAGTTCTCAGCTTTCCTTAACTATTATCTTCATCTGTGTTCACTTTTTATTTCTTTTGTTTAAACTGAATACCATTTTGTGTTTGGCATGGGCACCAATTGGCAAGCTAAACCTCCAAAATTGGATGAAAAACTCCTTTTTGGCAACTAGCAATATCAGGGAAATCCATTACTGGGAGACAGACAGACTAAAAACTTTCTCTCGTCATCTATCACCACTGTATTTTCTTTGTTTTTGCGTTTTCTTTGGTAACAGCTGCAGGATCATGTGAAAGAAATATGTATATGCCGATTCAAATTCTCAGTTTTTAAGCAAGTTTTACAATTTCCTAAACGATTCAATCACTGTTCAACTCAGTCACCGATATTATGAATAATAAAACAGTACTTCAATAAAAAGGTTATTTTATTGAAGTACTGCAGCAACCTCTGTTTTATTTTTACATTTGTAAGAAATATCCTCTGCCTTCATCAAGTCCTAAAATAAGTGTTCGGCAAGCCAAGTTCTTTCTCATGTTGGTGTTTGCTACATAACAAATTATGCCCATGTATAACATCTACTGATTTGTGCATGTTGTTGGGTCTGGGATGAAGGCAGCAGCAGGTTGTGGGCCAACCTTCTTACTGCAATTGTTACAAACATCATCAACCCTTCATTACAACCGGCTGTAGTCTCTTTCTGCCTTTCAAACAACCACCATCATCATTTCATTCCACACTTAAATAGGAAGCAGTCAGTCCAGATGGAAGATATGACGTGAGCATTAATCACCATTCTAACGTCACACAGAGTTCGTTACAGACTTTCCGTGTCAGGCTCACTCTTCTGCCGTGCAGAGGACATTCCTTCTGATCACTACCTGCAGGAGTGCGTCTGTGTCTGGTGAATTTAAGGATAAAACAAGCTTGTTCCTGATTCGTTTAAATTACTCACAGTGGTTAGATTATCTAGAAATGTTACTCAAGTAAGAGTAGCTATACTTCACAATAAAATTACTTAAGTAAAAGAATAAAATACAGCATAAAATTACTCCTAAAAGCTTTTTTTTTTTTTTTGCCAAAAAGTTACTCATGTAAATGTAACTAAGTCAATGCAACTAGTTACTACCCAACCCTGCTGAACAGTAAACTCTCTGAAATGACAAAGTCTGTGGTAAGCCTTCAGACATGCTAACATTTTGCATGTCTGAAACATGCTGGACATGAGCCTACGCCTGACCTGACCTCAACCCCAGAATTAATGCTCAAGCTACAAGGCAGAAGTCTGGCTTCTGTCTTACTGGAGCCACACAGAGTCCAGCCAGCGAGACGGGAGCCATAGAGAGCAGGTCGAGATGGAGTGCAGGCCTAGAGCAGAGTCAGTCTTAGTCAGGTTTCAGTAATGAACACTTAAGATGTTTCTGAGTGACGTAAGAGGGGTGAATGGACTTGGACTTGGGAAGGTTTCCTGTAAGAGCTTCCAGGAATGTTGAGGTTTTCATCAGATCTTTTTTTAGCAAAATAAAGGAAGTTAAAATAATATGGCATGACTTCAGGGGGTTCTCTTCAGGATTTTTTTTCCCCCCGATTTTCTTGGCAGTTTCTACATATTTCTTATTTCATAAGAACTTTGTGTTGTTCACTAGATGTTTGAATATTTTCAGGAAAGATGAAAGCAAACATTAGTGCAATCAATTCAACAAAATTTTAAGCAGGAGGCAACACAAAAAAAATGCTCACTGACTTTAAGACCACAAAATGCATGGAAAACAGGTGAGAGTAGAGATCTTTTTTAATGACAGAAAGATTTTCACAATGCATCCTTATTCTTGTAAACAAAAGCAGAGGACTATTTGGAAAAGGGAAACAGAATGCAGTTTAAGTTTGTCTAAGAAGATGTAAGCGAACGCCTGGTGAAATGTGCAATGAATCGCCAGGGTGAGTTTTACACGAGTTCTAAAATGATTCAGAGAAGACATTTGTGATAAACCCTCATCAACCTGAGCACTTAAACTCTGTTTTACAGCACCGAGAGTAAAAAGAGTAGAAATACTTGTCTCGTTTTATGTTTGCTGTCCTTTCTAACCTGCATACCATAATCAAATACATACAGCAGAACATTTCTACAGGGTTTAAGTTTAGGTCAAAGCATCGGGTTGGAAAAGTATATTTATTTTTGTGGTTATTTCTAGATCCTCTGCATCAGCTATTAAAAGTCCTAAAACCTTACGACAATGAAAATACTGTAGTGAAGTTAAGCAGAGCTATATTTATGGACAACAAAGAGAGTGACTGAATAAATCAGGGAAACTGTTTCGCAGAAAACGATCAGATAAATTTTAGGGAATGTATGCAAGAAAGTGGCTAACTGTAAAATGATATGAGACCCGTGCAAAGACGCTACAGATACTAAACTCCAGGCAAAATGACCAAAGTCTGCGTGACTCAGCCTTGAAGGGTTCTTGGAGAAAAAAATCAAGAAACTTTTCCTTGGATTACATCCCCAAAGTACTTGCCAAACTCTTTTTTTCTTTGTTCTTGTTCTTCCAAATAATTTTGCAAGCCTTCTATCATGGAATCGATCCCATTGACAAAATCAAGCTATTCTTAATCGGAACAAGTGTTTCAGCTCTTTCTTTAGGAAACAGTGAGCAACACTTTCCTCTTGTAGTTGTTACTGATATTGGAACAATCAGACATTATGCAATTTGTTTCTTCATCTAATTAATTGTGCAAGCTTTCTATCTTCAAATCAGTCCCTTTGGTAGAATCCAGCTTTGCCTAATAGGAAAATAATATGTTGGAGTGCCGGTTCTTTTCATCGGAAACATTTATTTACAATCAATCTTTAAATTTGGAATATTCACTTGCAGACACACTTTGCTATATCTTCCCCTCTCGGTTTGCCAGCTGCATGCTATGATTTAGCCAAAATGAGCCTTTGGTAAAGCTGTTTTATTTTAAGTAAAAAAGTGATTAACTTTTAAAGTGTTGTGTTGTAATTTTGCAACTGCTGAGAGACACTGACCATGCATTTTCACAAGCTGTGACTTGTGAGAGAAAATAAATCTAAATCCAGTAATATACTATTTCCACTTTGGTCAATTTGTTCTGTATATATAATATTACGCAACTTTCATGTCCCTGATTGATTGATCAGACGTTTGTTGGGAAAGTTTAGGCAGGTTTGCATGTCTTATTGCAAGAGAAGTCCAGAGATGTACATTTTGGAAAGCTTCTGTCCATTGGTTTTGGAGTTTGTTATCTTTGCAATAAAGAGATGCTTCTGATATTCTGCTATCAACGAATATCCAGACATCAAAACCCAAGGCAAAAGAGATCAAAGTTGAAGTTATATCTTAAAGTAACCTCTACTGTCAGAAAACAATGCTGGACTCTGTTAAGAGTAATAAGAAATTCTTCTACATTTTGGATGATGTGCCTGTCTAATGTCTGGTGCTCAAATGTCCTGCAGCAGCAAATGCACCATCATGGGAAGGTGTTCACTGCCTCGCTTAGGCTGATGAGTTTTACCGAGAGGTGTGACGCTAAATAAGGACAGAGAATTTGGGAGACCACAGACAGGATACACCATTCCATGATTTGGTAAAAACAAAACAAAACAAAACAAAAAAAAAACACTTGCAGCAAAACAAAAGGCTTTTATCCCACCATATTAAAATAAAACTGAACTGGAAGCCTGTAATTTGGCTGGCTACCCAACGAGACAATGGATTAGGTTGCTGAGAAAACCAAATTAGAAGCTGCTTTCCGGGGGGCTAAGCAAATCCAGATCCAGACGAGTTGACTGTACTATTGTTTCCGTATCACTGCAAATAATGAATGAACTGACTAAACCAGTCTATTCGTTACTTCCATTCATTTCCCACACAGGAAGTTAATTGTAAGACTTAAGTCTCAGAAATGTTCTGCTTACACTAGCCCATAATATCTCTGTGTCTAGATGAGACTCTACCAAGGAAAGTGAATATCTGTGGGAATGCCTTAGCTACCACACATAACATAACAATAACAGTGTGGTCAGAACTTCAGGAGAATTAGCAGCAGCTAACCTGAATGCTGCCAGAACTTCTGTGGTTCTAATTATTGTTTTTGTCACAAGGAGTTCTCAACGTGGTCAATAGTGGTCAAACACGGGTCAGTCGGTCATGAAAATCAATTATCTGTTGAGAGCAACAAATCAGACAAATATTAAAAGGGAAATGAGAGAAAGTCATAATATGTGTCCTTTAAATATGCACAACATAAAAAAAAGAAACTTAGAAGTATTTGAAGCAACAAAAGCATAAAAATTGTTGGGAACAAAATGATACCACTTTAAAATTGAATCTGCCCATACAACATTTTTCCAATTTTCCTTTTATTTTTTTGTCTAAGCAATTGCCTGATCACACATTTGCCGGTTTTATCCACAGAAATGAGCCGTGCCGTGTTTCCTAACCAGAAAGTGTTAATCAAGTGAAAGCTTAGTTTGTTGAGGTCATCAGTTTTCTATCAGACTCTGCAGCTGAAAGTGGTTAGAGTGAAGTTAGTACATTTACTCTGATCACAAAGCTGCTGCAGCTGCCAGCAGCGCAGCCAATGTTGAAACAATTCACACATAAACATGCGAGCTCATAGACACTCAATATCACTTAGGCTAGAGTCTTGGTAAACATGTATGTATTAGGGCCGTCACCGCATGAATGTGACCACCGGAGAACTGAGCATGAGTAAAACAGGAGAAATGTTAAAACTGAATTGGATTCACATAATTCACAAATACCTTAACAGACAAATAGGAATTAATCAACAGTCCTGTCTGGTTAGAATATAAATGTGATGCGGTGATGATGTGTGTTCTTTTTCCAAACTCATTCAAAGCATGTTTGATAGTTTGCTTGGCCTTCAGAGCTAATCTCCTTGTACAAACCCATAAAAATCTATGAGCCAGAAGTATTTTGTGTAAAGTTCAATTACTTTTCCCTCCAAGACATCAGCTAGGCTTCAGTATAAGCAAAAAGGGTAAAAGCAAAAACATTAAAACTAAGCAACACGATGCACTCACAAATGAAGTGTTTCTGCTTGAAAGCGATCATGCATGTTTAAGAACCATGATTTGCTTCATGACTTTCTGCAACTAAGGCCAGTTTGTTTGGAAGAGTGTGAGCATGTCGTCTTCAATAAAACCTTCCCCAAAATCTCACATTACTAGTTTGATGCAAAATTAGTCTCATGCCAGAAAAAAGAAATAAAAAAAAGAAAACTCCAAAATGAAGAAAAAATGTGAAGCCTGTCTTTACACATCAGAGTTTAAAATCATAAAGGTCAGAAACCATAACTACACCTGGCAGGTTTGTCAAGCTTCAGGTTTCTCTAAATGTCTTCCAGTTTATATTGGCTGAAGGCAAAAAAAAAACTTCACGGCCGATAATTATAATCCCTCTTGCAAATCCCCCACACAACGATAGATGTAATATAAGAATAAAAGACAGATATTTTTTCTCTAGCGTAAGGTTAAACTGTTGGTTTGTGAATTCAGACCACATCATAAATGTTTGGAAGAAAGCTACACTTTAGTAACTCTTAAATACACACAAAGTTAGCTACATGATTTGGTTTTGAAGTGAAAATCCAAAACACTTGCAGCCAAAGGAACTGAAGCATTACTTAATACACACCAACAATCAGGTGGAAAGCCAAAAAAGGAATTTTAATATACTAATTTACAATATATTAGCGTGTTTACATTTACACCAAATGGCAATTTGGAGAAGTCAATAATCCGAACAGTAATGTTTTGGAAGCATGAGATAAAGCCAGAATACCCCTGGTGAATATTGAGAACCACCAATGTTGAGCTGATTAGCATGAACAGAAAAAGATGAGATGTTTACGTGCAGGGGAGACGGTTTCGGTAAATCCTCGTTCAAACTGGGGCAAACAGTGAATCGGGAACTCATTACTGTTGGATGTGCGTGTTGTACTGAGAATGACTTCATACATAGCTTAACATTTTCCAGTTGAGTTTGAAAACCAGTGAGGTATACAGATTAGAAAAGGCTTTGTTCTTTTTCATATTACTCTTTACTATTTTTTAAATAAAAATCCATTTCGAATTTTGAGAATTTGTTGAAAAGCTCAAACATTCACATTTAGAAATATCAGGATGCATTCATCTAAAATTTTCAAACTTGAAAATTAAAGTTGTATTGCACCTTCTAACCAATTACAACAAAGAACAGTAACAATTATATTTATTTTTAATTTATCTGACAAAACTAAATATAATATTTGTGTTATGATGTGTGAGTTTGAAGTTGGACCAAAATGCAGACTGGAGTGGGGAGCACGGATCACATTGAAAGATGTTCAATAAAAAGATGACAAGGACAAACTTACAAAAATCACAAGAAGCACAGGGAGCCAGAGCAGAACAGGAAAAAATATTTCACAGCACCCACTGATGTTGAGGGAGCCAGCAAGGAGGAACTGAGAATGAGTTGTATATATACTGGGGAGGTTGATTACTGAATAAGAAACAGCTGGCTGATTAGAAACAGGTTGCAGGTGTGAGGGGAGAGAGTACAAGGCAGACTGAGGGAGAGAGAGAGAGAGAGAGAGAGAGAGAGGGAGAGAGAGAGAGAGATACACTCCATTCCAGCAGATGGCGGTAATGCTTGCCAACCGTCATAAAATAAGAAGAAGAAGAAGGAAAAAGAGAGACAAAGGGAGAGAGAGAGAGAAAAAGAGAGAGAGAGGTGGGGCAAAATGGCACGGGCAAAAGAAAGTACACAGGGAACTAGGAATGAATCTAACTCTAAAGAATAACTAGAAACAAGAAATGAACATAATAAACTAGATTAATTAAGAAAGGACTGAATTAAAGTAAAACAGAAACTAAGGAATACAGAATGATCAAACTGGAATGAAATAATCAAAACACTAAAACAACCTAAGATCCTAACAAGCTGTTCATTCGATAATACTTGGACAAATTTGTTTTGCTACTTTTTATGAAAAATTTGAGAATTACTGTAAAGATTATTTGTTCTTGTTTTGCCCATGAGTCTCCCTGTAAAAACTGTTTTCCAGGAAAAGTAAGGTTACTACTTCTACCACTACCAGAAATCAAATCCTTATTGTCTCGGACATTTTCTAAAAGTGAATCATCATCTGTTGTCACTGTCCCTCTTGTTGGACAGTCAAGTCTGGGGCTAGTTTAACATTTTCAGCAGTAGAAACGTTGTTCAATAGATTGTAATAAAAAATAATAAATCTGAGTAAGAATCTCAGACTTGTCTTGAAAGCTTGCAATTCATTTAATGAGACAGAATTATGAGGCAGTGCGTCAGTGTGAAATTCTGGCTGGGCTAAAATGAAACAGAAAGTCATATCGGTGTTCGCATGTAACATATCAATATGGTGTAACATGAAGTCATCCACAAGGTCCATTTGATCTTGGTCTGTTTTGAATGGCAGACAAAGAAAACATGGCAACGAAAACACAACCTCGTCTAATTGGACTCCTCCAGCTCCACACATCGCTGCCTGAGCCAGAAATTAAACAAGACTCGGAGCCTGTTACAGTCCACATCTGACAATAAACAGATCACATGGCCTGGCATCACCCCAGACCTGGTGCCTCGTTTATTCAAGGATCTTCTTAGGCCAACAACCACAATCTAAACCAAAGTATCTCACAGTCATATATGATATATCATCTGCTCATGGTCTAAAAACCTGTTTTACATCAAATATTGCATAATGTCTTTATGTATTTTAGAGTGGAGGATATATTTACTTCAAGTTCTGTGATTAAATGACAGCTGCCAAAGTCAAACCCTAGAAACTGTTTAATATGGAATGAAGAGGTAAAATGGGGCCAAGAGCTTTATAAGGCCAGACTTTAAAACCGTTGCAAGTTTCCTGTAATCTTTTTGAACTCACTGAAAACCAGCTTCTTTCCTAATAATTCAACAACTTCATCAGATTTGGTGTTTTTGTGTTGTGGCCTAGTTTCTTATTTTATTTATTAAGTTTGAAAACTACAACCTTCCTCTCTTGTCAGACTTCTGCTTTTTAGGTTAGACTGCAGCTCTGACCCCTTGAGGGACATGCCTTCCCAAAATGTTTCTGGAAATAAACGGAGAAAATTCGAGTTCAGGCTTTGTTTTGCTGTTTCAGAGCCAGCACAGATGGAAGCAGCAAGGCAAAGGAAAGGGATAATAATGTGCTAAAGGTTAAAAATATGCCTCTATCTAATAGTAATATGAACAGAGTGATGAATAACTGAGACAAGGTAGAGAGTAGCTCCTAATGGCTAATATATAATGTGTAATGACACACTTACAGACACTAGAAATTATTATTCATTCTCAGGAAATGAGTATTTTTTTTCTCCCATGAGAGTGCTAGAATTTCCAGTCAGGGATGTGTTGTGAAGTTGTGGAAATGACACAGCAGGGTGGGTTAGTGGTTGCTGAAACCTTTCCATAACCCTGGAATAAATCGGAGTGAGTGCTCCCGACAGACATTGAATGCCACTTGTTCAGCCAAACTGTCCTTGAGCAAATCACTGCTCTGGGAAACAAAAGTGAGCTTAATCGCCGAATGTAAATGTGTATTAAGGTCTAGACATATAAAGTTAGTAGGAAATGTCAGCAGCGATACAGAGAAAAGTCGCACCACATACCTGAAACAAGTGCCGTTCTTCCCTTCAGCTCTAACACAGGGATACTCCACGGTCAAGATTTTATTATCTGGACACTCCAACCTACGAAACAAAGAACACAAGAAAAATGGATGTGATTGACCCCAGTGTTTTAAAGCAGTGCTAAAAAATAAATCCTTGTAAACAGCGAGTGGAGACAAGGAGAAAGCTGAGCCACAAAAGTCCAGGAGAGGTTCAAGTTTATTACTTGCTCCACCTTTGTAGTTTGAACTATGACCTCTTCATATAAGGCCTTCAAACCGATTGACACATTCTCAGACTGAGTTTAATACACTCAGATTTATTTATTTATTTTTTTTACATTTTTTATCTTCTTCATAGTGTTATTTTATATTTGTTGCTATAAATTAAACAAAGTGATACATAGCTTGGAAGTCGGCGACCGTCAAGTTGTCAACGGTCCGTTTATTGACATTACTCTGTCATTAAATGGAGCAAACGTTTAATTTGTTCATCCCATAAAAAATGTCATAGTGTGGTTCACCAGAAATACATCAACTCACTTTCATGATACACAGCAGCTGTAAAATCAAGTAACTTTCTTTTCCTGGTAATCTAGTTTAATTGATATTATGCTACTTGAAGGCTGGCATCACTTCATTTGTCTATACTAAACACTATGCTATGCAAAGGCCATGATATAGTTTCCACTAAAAGACTGTAAGAAGCCTGAGTTTTAAAGTATTTTAAGCTATACTTTTGTACATTTAGTCTAGTTGGAACCTTGAATTTAAATTTATTTTGGAATTGTTTTACATTTAATAATATTTAAAATTACTTACTTGCAGCTTGGTGTGATCGGACATCGCCTGAGTCACTATCTTGCTAAAAACACGACACCTTTTGTGCCATGCTTTTAGCTGAAGGCCCTTTGCTATCTCATTCAGCTGTGCACATCTAGAGAAATCTTTGCCCATTCTTTTTTGCAGAAAACTCAAGCTCAGTCAAATTGAAAGAATAACATCTGTAAACATCAAATTACAGGCCTCCCCACATATTTCCCAATAGGTACTGACTTTGACTAGGCCATTCTGAGATGAACATGCTTAATCAAAGGCATTGTTGCCTTTGATTAAGGCAACAATGCCTTAATCGAAGGCATTGTTGCTCAGGTTTTATGTATAGTCTCATTGTGCTGGAAGGTTAATGTCCAACTCAGTTTCACATCTTCTGCCACCTCCATCATGTTTTCTTTTAGGATTGCCCTGCATTTAGCTCCATTAAACCTTCCCAACAACCTCATTAAACTTTTTGAATGTGTTTTTTTTTGTTTGTTTGTTTATATGTCCTCTATGGCTTGCGAAACCCTTTAAGCAGGATTTCTCATTGATTTCTTTCAACACTGGCTTTCTTCTTTTTCAAAATGGCATGGCAAATACATCTAAGTTGTTTTGCAGCTCCCCCAGAGTCACCGTGTGTCCTTAGTTGCCTTTTTGGTTAAGGCAAGTTAGGCTGAGGCAGCCATGTCCTGGCAATGAGTGCTGCCTAATGTTGTCTGCTGAGTGTTTAGTGATTTCCTTTACCTTTATGATGCTGTTTATTCTCCGACACCTTCACAAACCATGAGGTTACATTACCAACAGGAAGACTCCGTTTAGTCATAGGGTGACTTCTCAAAAGAGTTTGTTGCAACATAATTTATTTAGAGGTTAGCAATCAGTGCGCTGAATATAAATGTAAGCTTTTTTTCCCTCATATTTTTGATAACAAAAAATGCAATCTCCCCTCCCTGAAATATTTCATTTTCCTTTCAATCTACCAGATTCTCATCTATGGGGTTAGAGGTTTAATTTGATGTTCAGCGGGTCGCATCTGACTGACAGCCACCTCCTCACCTCCTGACCTGCTCCCACCGGGCACCTGAATAACATCCGTCACGTTATACATGGCAACTCTGCACCTATAACCCTGAGAAGTTTTGCTCTCCGCGTCTCCTCGGAAATCAGATTAAATTTGACGCGCAGCAGTGGTTCATCCAGGAGGCTCCTCTTTGACAGCTTGCTCGCAAAAACCCATAAAATGCAGTACAAACTGTATTACGAAACTGGATCCGTACGTGCGCTAAACTTTGGGTTACGTACTGGTTGTTTGGAGTTTAAATTAGATTAAGCTTAACCTTTTCTGCCAAGAATGTTGCCAGACTTTGAGCCTCATAAACTGTTAACTTCAGAGAGCGACATTTTATTTTAAGTGCTGTGATTTTAGCCGGAAATATAAATTAAATAGGTTGGTTATAGATACAAATTATTCGCTACTTTACCTTGACGTATCCACTGAAATCGTCGTCCTGATAGAGCTGGCCCCAGATTCCCACAGGAAAACAGCACAGATAGCCCCAAACGGTAGAAGAGTCGCACCATTAATTTGACCCATGTCCCTCTTCGCGCTGCGGGACAGATGATCTGCTGAAGTAACACTTAGCACCCGCCAAACTCCTCTACTTTCATGTGTCAGTGACCCGCGTAGGTAGTGCTATTCAAAATATCAGAAATCGTGGTCAAGTGTCCCGCAGAGGTGAAGCGCACAGAGACTGCGGGATCAGTGCGCAGCGTGTCCGGACCCTGTTTCCTAACTTTACGCAGTGAGCCAGACCCCTTGGAGAGCCGCTGAAGGCTTCACAGCCCATTGCGCTCCCACTAATCCCTCTGGATTTACATTCCTGCCTCCAAAGAAGAGACTTCAGGCAACCGAGGATCCAGTCGAACTGTGTAATGCTGGTGGCTACACATGCCAAGATGTGAGAAGAAAAAAAAGAGAGAGAGAGAGAGACGGACCTGTTACTCGATTTTAAAATAATCGTATTTCACCAGATTCCACAAATATGGCGCTAATTATGAACAAACGAATAGATAAGTAAATGAATAAATAAACCTGGAATGACAAGATTTAAAAAATTCTTATGTGCAAAATAAAATTGTGAATAAAAAGAGAGAGAGACTTGGTTGACAAATGTATTTTCCATCACCATCAAGCCTTAAAGTATTAAACGACTTAAGTTAAACTTTATTTATAGAGCGTATTTCATAAAACTAATATGTAAAATTAAAAAAATA
>NW_006800177.1:207763-255892 GCF_000485575.1 Poecilia formosa
TATATAGAACTTGAATGTAAAATACTGGGAATAAATAAAGCCAGATACTGTGGTGACTCATCTCAGGTCTCATGGGAGAGAGCTCCAGAAAACAGAACCATAAAAGACCTTTACTTGAAAATCCAAAGGGCTTGTGTGGAATGGATTCAGTTTGTGCACCTCAAAAACTTTGAGGATCAGATATTTAAAGCTCTGAAAACAATAAGTATTTTTAGCATAATTTCTGTTCTCAACCTGAAGCAAAATGAAATATTTCAAGATGGAGCACTCTGATCAAAACTTTTAGTTTTTTTTCCCTTGTAAACTCCTAGAGTTTTGTATTGTTTAAAGTTCAAAGGGATCACATACATGTTAAAGATGAGGACTAAAATTAATCCATGATCAGTGTAATGAAGAGATCTTCATTATTGGGACTATTTTTACTGAAGTCACCGTTTAGCACTGTAAAAGCACTTTTTGCAAGAACTTTATTTAGCAGTGCACTTTAAGCATATATTTGCACATGAATAACAATTTGCACACAAGATGTTTTAACTGTGTTTATCGAGTGTTCTTAGTAGTTAGCCGTGTAGCCTTTTGTTCTGGGCTCTGCACAGCTGCTCCTCATTGAGAAGTGAGGTGGTTGCCTGTGAAGGGAGGATAATTGTTACTCAGAGCAAGGAGCTACTGGTGAGTAAAACTGAGCAAATGTTTGTGCATAATCTGTTAAATGTGGAGTGCTAATATGAAGTGACTCACCTGTCTTTTCTGTGTCCCCTCCAGGGTGTTTGGACAAATATTGCCCCAAGAGTCCAGACACCATTTATAGGTTCCTCCAGTAAAGGCCATTGAAAAGTGTGGGGGAGGGAAGGGAGAATTGTTTATGAGTTTTTGTGGTGTTTCATTACGGTATAATGATAAAACATAAAATATAGTAAAAAAAAAAGTAAGTAAGTGGAAATATTTGCATTTGGTAAAAGGTATTTCATTTAAATGGGTGGAGATTGGTGAATTGAGATCCCCCTGTGAATTAAACGTGGTTTGGTCCGTCACAGTTGGGACCATTTAAGGCTGCAGCTTCAGCTGTGAAATTGTTCTTGATGCTGTGAGAAGAATAAACTACTTCTGTCCCACCTGACTCTGCCTCAACGTTTCATCCTCACTGTAAAATCCAGCTGCAAAAGGCCGCCTTGTTACAATCCCTAATGACTTTATTCAAATGCAAATAGAAACTAAAAAATAGTTCCACCTGCAAGGTACATTTTGTAATGTTTATGAAGGTGAAAAAGCTTATCAGTATGAAATGCTGCGCTCAGCAAGAACAGGCTGACGGACAATGTTTGGCTCATTTCAAATTCTGACTCCCTGGGCTGTTTTTACCACTGAAACAAGAGTGATGTTATATTTTTAAAATTATTTTTTATTAAGCAAATTAGTAAATATGCTTTGCAATCAAACAAAAAAAAGGGGGAAAATAAATCCAAAAATTATGTAGTTAAAGTATTTTAACTGTGTTTGGAATCTATGTGATTCTCTGACATAGATTGCTATGATTTGCTAAGTGTTTTGGTAAAACCCTCAGGATGTATTTTTTGTTTAAAACCAGACATTTGAGTTGTTTTTTGTGCCGTATGTTTTGGACACCAATATTTATGATGCTAACAAATACAAGATCAACTGACGTAGCAATATGGATCACCATCCCTAAAACTTCTTTAAACAATAAGCCTTTTTAAAAGTCTGTCTTTGTTTCAAATCCTTACCTGCCTCATTACAGGTGAAGACCAACAAATAAAAACAAAAGGTCAAAAGTTAAAACTATTCCTCAAAATGGTGCATAATGATGTGGAATATAATTGTCTGAAGTGTTCCTAAACAGAATTTGTAACATGGTTCCTGCTAATGGGCATTACATTATCAGCATGCTAAAATATAGCAATTACTCACTCGTGTTTTCTTTGCTATTAGATGAAATATCTCAATGAAATGTTTTGCCGGACTAACAGCCTTGTTTATCTTGGAAAAGCTGCTGAAGGTGGAGGGTGAAGGTGTCTGCTGGGAAAAAAAGAAGAAATGGTTTCTTGAGAAACAAACCTAGAAGTAGAGATCTTTTTAATATGTAATAATTATCTAGTCGTTATTATTGTTGCTGTAAGCAAACATGCAATCACAACCTGATTGCTTGAGATGTACGTTTGCTGTGGGCTTTAGCCTTTGACCGAACACGGTGAAATCTGATTAACCCAGTGCACTATGTTCGTTTTCTTTCTGTTCACACACGAGAAAGAATTGTGGTAATGCGGTTCAGAAACTGTAGATCCGTATGTACTGCACCAAGTGTTTTTTTAACTGCTGCTGTGAAAAATGCGTCTTATTTGGCACACACGTCTCAAACATTACTGTAAACCAGGCTGAAGAGAGGCTGTGTGATGTATAGTGAGCATTAATATATATTAAGGCACAAGTTATTGAGTAATAGAAGTAAATTGGAGCCAAATGTTCTGAAACATAAAAATGTAAAAATAAACATACAATGAAATAGATTTAATAATAAATGGCATGCATTTTATGTTACGGTTTTCTGAAAATCTGTGTGGATCACCCGTGTATGTGTTCTTACCTGTTGCAGGCTTTGATCATGTACCAAAAAAAAGACGTTATATATGTGTGAGAGAACTCTGACCACTCATATCCTCTGAGGACCGAATAGCACAGTGGTCGGTGCATCATCTGATGACGCGAGGTAATTCTGCACTTAGTGGTGGATGGTGTTCTTCCATGCCATTAAATAGAAACATCTGGCTTTATTCACAGCAAAACGAATAACACTGGAAGTACACATGCACTGTGTACACGCCTGCATGTGGTATCCAGCACATCAAATTAAGCAGCATGGACTCCTTTGGCTCCATTTCCCTCCAGAATCAAATAAATTCATAAAATATATAAAGCAACATTATTAAGGAACCGCAGCAAAAAAAGGCAGCTGTTGAAATGGAGGCCTCTGCCTCATTATTGCGACCACACAGGACATGGTTTCTCTTTTTCCCATGCAGGAGAGTCTCCTTTTACCTTGGCTTGTGGCTTTTATGTAGTATCTATCTGGATACAAGCCACAGAGAGGAAATGTGGGTTTCATTCGGTGCAGCGGATACATTTTGCTGCGATACAATTTTTTAAAAGTATATTTATAATAGCACATCTATGAAAAAAACATATAAGCAAAACACTGCATCATTTTCTTTCCACTATTCAGTTATGCAATGTGTTGTGTTGAACGATAAAAGCCTACTTCTGTCATGGGGTGTGGTTGGTGGTGGTGAGAATGAACGCTGACGACCCAGGTAGTGATGAAGATGATGATGAATCTAATAAAGAGAGCTCAAACACAGTCCAACACAGGCGGCACGGCAGAGAGTTAGCACACAGCTAATTACCGGTAGCAACTGAAAGACAGAGGACTGAAAACGAGAATTGAACCAATACAGGACTTTACAGTTCGACTGTGGTGGCAAGCAGACAAATGACATACGACGAGGATCCGACAAGAGACAAAGACAACAGGTGGAACTAAATACACAGGGAGGGTAATCAAGGAATGAGACACCTGGGAAGCAATCAACGGGGAAGACATAGAAACAACAGAGACCCAGGACAGAAACTGAATACAGAAAAACCTTAAAATAAATACACAGAAACACGGATCATGACAACTTCAATATATTGAAGTCAAGAGAAACTTTAACCTTTTATATTTCTATTTTGTATTTACCCATATGAAGCACTTCATATGAAACGTCTTCTTTATCGTGAATCAACTTGTGTTTGTGAAAAAAATATTAGTTATATAAATGTTTTCATCAGTCAGTGGATGGCCCACCGTTGGTTTGTGGGGATTTTCCTGATCTAAAACTGTAATGCCCCAAAGGAAGAAAGATGCAGTTTCCTGGCCTGTGAGCATTATTATCCCATGTAGGATTCTGAACGGCTGTCAATCTTATTTTCCAAAATAGGTCAAACATTTTTGGAGACCAGAATCTTTTGATTGTGCAGAAGAGGAAAAACTAACAAAAGATCCTTAATCAAAAGTCATACGGGAAAATCACCATATATATCTTTTAACTTGTACTCTTAACCACTGACATTCTAAAAAAAATTTGGTGTTACTGCACCTCCCTTCGCCAATAATGCCTTTTATCCTAACAATTCATCATATTTTCATATTGAGAAAGTTTCAAAAGAACATAAAATAAGATGGATGAGCTCATGACATAACCTTCACAGAGATAACTTATTTAGGGATACACATAAGACAAATAAATTTTGTTCCATTTTTACATGCTATACATAGAGCTCTTTGTATGCTTATCTGATTTATTTGTGATAAATCTTTTATACAGGAATCAACAGTATTGTCTTCAAGCTCTAATGAGGAGACTTATGAAATATGTCCTGCATTTTTTATCGAATGTCTGTAACTCTGTTACAGAACAAGACTGGGAATATGTTCTGCATACCTCTCTTATCAGAATGAAACCCCGACTGTTCAAACCAAACAGACAGAAATTATTTCTCAGAATCAGAACAGGTCTCTTGATGATGAAACTGTTTTGGAATTAAATTTAAACCACACAAAGGATTCAGGTTTTGTTTATGTTTGGCAGCAATAAGCCATTAAACGGACATTTGGCTGACCTTTGGAAAATGGATTTGATTTACCTTTTTCTCAATGTTTCAGTTTGTTAGTTATAGTTTTAGAGACAGGAAAACAATTCGCTTTCTAACATCCATTGACCACGTTTGTGTCTCTTTAATTTCTGAGGTAAATGCCCTCAATAAAAAAAAGAGAAGATTTTCCCTATTTACATTTTAATACATGGGAAATTAATATTCATAAAAATTCCAAAAAAAAAAAAAACACAAAAAAAACCACATAAAACACAATCTGGTACGTGTTGAAATCATTTTCTGCAGCTGGCCACCAGGTTTGTCCACAACTTTGTGGAAGAATTATTTTTATTTTTATTTTCCCATTAGTATGTGTTAGAAATATCTAAATATTTTAAATTTCTAACCTGTTGCTAAAAAACTCAAACCTTCAGCTCCCCACACAGATGTTTTCTGTATGATTGGAGGTCTGGAGACACTGGGTGAGCTTTATAGGATTCTCCCTCTGTTTTTGATCATTGTCATAATGGAAGATTCATGATCCTTCATCAGTGTTATCACTGAAGGAAGAAGGTTCTCATTTAAGATTTTGTGGTACATGTACCTGCCAATAGTCCCAAATCATGATGTTTCCACCTCACTGTGTGGCTGATGATCATCCTCAAACTGGAGGGGCAAAATTTTGCATGGTGGCCTAGACTAAGAGAGATTGTTTATAATTTTATGTTTCTGCATACTCTAAAGCTGGCACATTCTTTAAGCTTTGTCCAGCTTTGCAGCTCATTCCAGGTCAGATGTTATCCCAGATGTCCTGTGACAAAGCTTTTATTGTGTTCATGGAGTTGGACTTGAAGGAATTGGTTTAGTAGGCAAGTATGTTTTTCTCGCATAATCATTTGCAAACATAAGTATATGTTATTCATTATACAATAGATTTTTGGGCCACAAAGGAACAAAGCCAATACAAAAACAGACAAAGTTCTGCCTGTGTTAAAGGGAATCAAACTGTACCGAACAGGAAAAGTAAATTAGAAGTTTTGTACCCCTGTAGCTCTAGATTGTTAGTTGATATTAATGAACCTTTCCACAAAATAGAGACTGTACATTTCTTAACAAATGACCGAATTCACAAAATTAAATGCAAGCTGGCAAAAGGTCTTTAAAAAGTGATGTGACAAAGTCAGGGAAATGATGGGCTTTGAACTTGGCTTTCAGATTCTCCGAGTGCTGTTCAGCAATTGGCACTTCAGTTTTACAAACGACTCACTGCTTGAAAGGGCTTGGAAATTTTCATTATTTACTGCACATTACACTGGTGCATTTGACATAAGATACAAAGCCAAAGCTTAGAAAAATCTTGATGGGAAGCTCTTCACCTTAAACAATGTGTTTGAGCAGCACTGCAATGAGTCTTTTGTCAACATTAGAAGTCAGATTTATAGCTTAAGCAGACAAAACCTTCCTGTCAGCTCAATTAATTTGGGTTGAGAGTAGAATTTTAATGAGGTGACTTTATATCACGGTGGCTAAAAGAGAAACCCTCCGCAATAATTCCCCGTACTACTTAAAGACTCCGGACACTTTAACGGCAGTTCATTAGAAGTTAAAAGAATTGTATTCTACCCATCACCAAGGCTTTTTAGAAAAGTCAGCGACAGTGGCAAACTCTCAGCTTTGGAGTGAAGTTTCACAAGTTTTTGTTTTGCATTATTCTGCTAAAGAATCAGTAAAATAATATCTAAAATATACGAACAAAAACTTCAATGTAATCACGTGGACTTTCTCAAATCGACAGTTTTTCACCAAATAAACTCGAACTGAAAAACAGGCAGTTGTGTCTTAATCGTCATCTCACTTAACTGAACTGGATTGTATTGAAAGGAACTGGACTGATTTGAACTGAATTTAGATTATATATATGTTTTTGGATATGAATTGACTAAAGGTGCTGGTGAACATGAGTTGAAATTTGTGGCTGATAAGATTTTCATTTGGCCTTCTTTTATGTTTGTTTTCTTTTTTAGAGACATAAAATGATGCTATCAACATTAATTTCTGCAGGCATTTAGGAAAATGTTTGTAAAACACACAAACCAATATATTAGAGGGTTTTTTTTTCTCCTTTCAATCTTTGTTAAACAGTAAAAGCTCATTCTTAACATAATATTAATATAATAGCGTAATGATTGTGGAGAAATCACATAAACTTCCTGCACTGTTGTCCTAACCCTCAGGCAATCATCATTGTATTTTGAACAAATTGCCATCATCAAAAACTAGTCCCCAGTTGAAAGCATAATTCATTATTGTGAATTCATAGCCCCATTTTGCCCCCATGAAAACTCCCACCTCTACTGTAGCAGCACAATCTTGAGTGATTTATAGTTTGTGAGACGCTTTGAAAGTGAGAGGCTCTCTTGGTCTCACAGGTGCACCCAGCAGTCAGCAGCTGAGAACACAGACTCTAGTCTGGCTCTGACACGACTCAAGTCTGAACACATGTTGCCTTGTCCGCTACAGAGATCACTGTCTAAGACGTGATAACGCAGCCTGCATTAGTAGGAAACAAAATAAAGAGGGGTTTTATTACGGCCAAAATGCAAAAAAAAAGGTTTTGCAGGTGAGAAATGTCTGAATGTCTTTGATCCGACCATTAGAGGCAGGTCATTAAAATGAATAACAGGAGCAATGACCTCAGGGTTTCAGGCTCATTACTCCAATATTTTGAGAAAGTAAGACACAAGCAGAGAGTACAACTGCAAAGATGTAACAGGATTACCCCAAATGCTCATGGGTCAAGGGGTTCAGTTGGAGTTAGATCGCCTGCAACCAATGTCACAGAAACACACCTGTCCAATAACTATGTGTACTATAACGTGCATTTTAACACAGGCAAAAAATGATGACAGACGTGATTGGTTTCACCTTATTAATAAACAAAACTCCCTTATTTGTGTATAATTAAACTTTAGATTTTTCTTCCTGTTTTACACTTTTTTGTTTATATGCAAACTAAAGCACAAGCTAAAGCAAGTATTCCAAAAGTCCTTGCATTATCAGGAGTTTGTGGTTTTAAATTGTCAGTTTTTTGTCGTTATTCACTGTTGTGAGTGACAGACTGGGCTTTTAAAACCTCTTGTGCAATGCTGGTATGTTGTGTCTCTAAGCCACTGCTCTCTTTATTTCTCTTCTTGGACTTCTCCTCCTCACTGGATAAATTAGTATGTAAATATTAACTTTATTAACTAAAAATAGAGCTAGAAACTTAACACTAACTTCTGCTATCACCACTTTTGTCTTGTGTGGCCCTTGTATTATGCAATATTACAAGGCCTTCCAAAAAGTTATGTTACCACTGCGTCTTTTGGCTTTCTTCTCAGCTAACTTGCTCTGGGTGTTTTATACTTCTCAGATGTATTTCAGGCACAAAAAGGAATGAAATCATTAGCTACAAGCTTGTGCACTATTTAACTACTTGTAAAACTGTTTACAACTCTCTAGCAAACAGATCCCGTCCTGTGTGTGACCTCCATTAGTTGTGCGAGTGGCGTTGTAAGTGGCTTAAGTGCAAAGCTGTTCAAACCGATGTAGGGGGGTTAACCCTATTCGACACCCTGACCAGTCAGGCCAAAGAGGTGGCACCCCCCCCTGCTGTAGCGCCATCACCCAATGATCCAGAGAGATCTCCCACTTTGTGTGTGCTCAACGATTGGTTTAACGGGGCAGAGAGCGTGGCTACGTCTGGAATGTTTCCCAACACGGACATGACCTCCTTGGGTGAGAGGGATTACAAGCTGTGGGAGAGGACCAACCTTTCCTTGCACGGTGGGCAGATACTCAAACTGCTGATCAGCAAGCCAACAGGGTCACAGCCTGGAAGAACAGGACTAGCCTCTACTCTTCTGCACAGGCTTAACAAGGTTTATGACGTTTACAAAGACCCGCTGACTGACTCCGGTCTGACTAAAGAGCCATAAAAATATTTTAGATTTGAGGTGGAAGGAAAACACAAGTTTTTATCGCTGCTTTGTATCTCTGTAGTGTTGTTAAGTAAGACCTTAGAACTTTACATTTTCTGACAGCAGCTGTGGCTTGATTGAACTATAGTTGAAGCGTGTATTACTGCTGAGTTCCCAGCCATGCTCCTTTCGGAATCATGCCCCGTTAGCTAAATTACACCACATGCAGACAAAAGTCAGATAAGACAATAAAAAAATTTGCATGTTTGAAGTTCATTTCCCAAGACCGATTTTTCACTACACGTTGCCAACATGCAGCGGGGTACGCGACGAGAAAAATGTGTGAATTCCCTGGTTGAAACTGCAAACTCTGGGAAGATAATGTGAAACCTTTTGTCGTAATTCAGACTGCACTGCACAGCTGTGTGGCCTGGGAGAAATATTACAACAGACAGTAAGTCACACGCAGAAATGTTGATAGAGCACTCTTAATGGAAAATACAGGCTTATTCAAAGTTTTATTTAAACACACATTCAGAGCAAGTGTCCACACTGCTGCCGGCAATACTGCTAAATCACTGTGCTTTAATTAAAAGTGCTTCCTACAGATCTGATGTTAATCATATCAGAGAAACCCAGAAACAGCCAATTATAGCTGCACATTAAATCTCATGCCCCATGTGAGGTCTTTCTACAACACAATGTGACCATGTGTTCTGTATGTGTGTGGCTGAGCAACGCAAACAAGGTAAAGTGCTGCAATAATCTGTGACTAGTGCGCTCGTACATTTTTTTTTTGCAGTTTTTCCTGTCCAGATGTATTATAGAAACAATACTATGTAGTTATTCATAATTGCATTCTCAGAACAAAGGAAACTTATTTATTCCTAAATTTAAAAAAAAAAAATGAAATGAGTTAAGAAATCATGTTTAACTCCAGAAAAGGGCATTTTAGCAAATCAATAAATCTAAATCTGGCCAATAAACCCAAATCTTTGTTCTACAGTAGACAACATAAATCTTCTTCTTTTTTTTTCTTTTTTTTTCAAATAGCAACTAAGATCACAACGTGGCAGCGGATTTACATACCGAGATTTACAAACCAGCTCAGAATTTGTAGTTACCACAGGACTTGACAAGAACTCCTTTTTCTCATTTATTAAGCAACACTAACCATGTTTATGAGGGATCAGCACTAAGGCTGGAGCATGTCTTTAACCAATCAAAGTGCTTGTTTGAAACTTCCAGTTGTTTTACAGTTTCCTTTCACTTACATGGCAACCAGCACACATGCTAAACACAAGACAGACCAACAGTGTTCCCATGATCACTGACCCAAATAAAAGGCAGATTCTCATATTTTTCTTGACAGCTAAGCACGGGTGACCACAGTGCCACAGGTCAAGCCTGGTAGGTATGGCCACCACATGGAATGCAATTTAAACAAATACTAAGAACACATGGTAACACATAATGTGTGCATTTGTTTTAACGAGGTTGTTTTGTTTTTGTTTTCTGGTTAAAAAATTGGCAGTTGGATAATCGGAGGAAACATAAAATCAGAAAGGTAAAATTAAGCAGGAGCAGAATGGGACATGATGTGCAGGCCACGACAACATGCAAATGTTTAGTTCTGTTCTCTGGCTGTTTCCACAGTTCTCTGCAAATGCCGTCATCACATTAAAACGAGGAATGCAAGTAACAAGGAAGTTGTGTCATTAGCAAACAAGTTTGGGATAGATTAAAACCATTCAATTTTCTTAATCAAAACCATAAGACGAGGAGCGACAGTCGGTCTGCTGCAGGGAAACAGAGCTGAGAAGGTAACTTTTAGCTGATAAAACCCAAAAGACACAGTCTGTATTACAACAGGACTTGCTTTATGACTCATGTCTTTGAAGTGAGAAAGGAGAAAACTCCCAACCAACCTCAAATTCTCTTACACTAAAAAAGATTTTATGATAATGACCATAAAACTCTATTAGGAAATAATTGTGTGTTTTTAAACTGTTTCCTGTACTCATACTTTCTGTATTTGTTACTCATTTATATGGCAGTGAACATCAGCTTTGTCATTATAAACACTTTAAGCTTAATTAGAATCAGTTACCAGATCGTATCAGTTCATATTAACGATAGTTTTGTTGAGTTAATCTCATAAAACATATTTGGGAATACCACTATTTAAAATTAATCAAACTATGAAGTTTATTACACATCTTCAAAAATAAACAAGAGAAAGTAGGCTGGTAATAAACATTAATTATTACTATAACAATAAAAATACTGACTGGTTACTGTTTAATCTGAATTAATGTGTATTTAAAACAAAAAGTCCAGTCAGTTAGTCTCCAGGTGGCTGGTTTTACTGTTGGCAAATGTCTGGATCTGTTTTTAAGGCTCACTCTTTGTAACAATGCTAATTAGCTTGGATTCAAATCAGGAAAATGTGTCCATTTTCAACTGCATTCCAAATATGTGCAGGTAAGCACCACATGGCTTATAAAGCTCATTTTATTGATTTAAAACTGTGCTTTGGCAAGTAACCGGGTTTTAAAAATAGCAGTTTCTCATATCAGTGGTTGTTTGTGTCCCTGTTTTAACTCCAACTTAAATTTAGCACCACTAAAAGGTCATGCTTTTGTCAAACAAACAAGAGAAAAATGATCCGGTCAGCAAAATTGAGATAAAAATGATCAAGTGTGGATTGCTGTTGTGTGAAGTTTCCAACATAAACATAGTTTCTGATAAAAATGGAGGGTGCATGTGGTTAAAAATTTGTGCTTCTGTGTTCAACAGACCTGTATGTTATGTCATCCTTCTCCTGTGATGTTGCTCTTTGTTATGGTAATAGTCACTGGCTAACTTGGTTAGCAGAGCAGTTCACTGTGATTAAAGCATCTTGAACTTTCTCACACACTGTTTGATACAACCACAAACTTTTAGGGTGTTTTATTGGGATTTTATGTGATAAACCAAGTCAAAACTAGTGCAAAAATAATGAAGTGGAAGAAATACTGCATTTGAAACCAGATATTTACAAACACTGACTAAGAAGACAAAATCTGACCAAACCTCTCTTGGTCAGAAATACCAAAATTATTTATGTTCCCTAAATGCCAGAAAACTTAGCAAGAACACTTTTTTAAAGAATTGTTTTCAACTGTCTTTGAATTCAAAAGAACATGCACTGCGCACCATTCTGAACCAACCCCAACTGTCAAATATGGTGTTGGCAGCATCATGCTCTGGGAGTGCTTTTTCTCCTGCAGGAAAGGGGGCGATGGTCAGAGATGGTTGGAGCCAAATACAGGGCAATCTGGGAAGAAAACCTGATGGAGTCTGCAGAAGACCTGAGACTGGGACAGAAGCTTCAGGGGATACAATAAAATATATTAGTGTTAGAATGGCCCAGTCAAACCTAAACCCAACCAAGAATCTTTGGCAAGATCTGGAAACTGCTTTTCAAAACACTCTCCATCTAATGTGATGTTGCAAAGAAGATGGGCACAAATTTTAGTCACCAGATGTGCAAAGCTGGTCGAGACAAACCCTAAAAGAACAGCAGCTGTAATGGGAGCTGTTGGGATGCTTCTCTTTTCTTTTACAGTGAATCTTTAAACTGCTTTGGAGGTTCATATTTTTGAAGGATAACAACCTTAAACATTCAGCCCTTTCCAACATGTTTTAAAACAATGGAAGGTTGTCCTGGAAATATGAAAAAGCTTAAATGGTATGAAAATCTTTGCAAGGCATCCAGTTTTCTGTCTTTGAAATTCAGCCTTTGCGTGTTTTACATTAATTTGGAAGGCCGAAAACCTGTCACAGGTTTGAACAAATGCTTCAAATTAAAAACATATTGCGGTCAAACTGCACAAACCCTTTAAAGTTATGATTCTAATTTAAATTCAAAGTATCACCGGGGGACTCTGCATCATAAAATATCTGTTTCCCGCAGACTGGAACTGTTTTGTTAGAAGACCTCAAATCTAGAGCTTTTATTTTCTGCTCCCAAATCAACACATAATGCTCCCATCTAACTTGAAATGTTTCCTTTAACATCATTGTCACATAATCATCTGACCTGTTTTAAAGGTTTGGGCCTGTTTGTTTGCTTCTGTCCTCTGGCAGTCGAGCAGAGATGAAGTGACACAGAGTCGACAAGGTCTGCAGAGTCAGAGTGTTGAGTAAATATATACAGCAGGCTGTTTGCCTTAATTCAGCAGCTTGGAAACAATATATTAATCAAACAAGCTGCAGATACAGCATATTTACTCCAACAAAGAGGAGTTGAAAAATCTATTGTTGTAATTTGTATTTCCTTTAGGCTAAAAGTTTATTCTAAAATATAATAATTGCACTTGACAAACAATGTGAAAAAATGTTGTTTCAAAGCCTTAGGTTTTGTTATAGGAATAAGAACAAACACAACATTTTGCATATATTTTTAAGGAAAAGCAATACATGGTTTTCATTTATGTCACAAATAAAAAAATGGTGGCATGCAAAACTTTTATATCACATTTTTATTGTGATAAGAATTAGTAAAATTTGATGTACCACATTGTTTTCAGAGGTGACCAAACATATAGTTAAAGATTTGTGATTAATAATAAGAGATCAGGGGCTGCACAGTGGTGCAGTTGGTAGAGCTGTTGCCTTGCAGCAAGAAGGTTCTGGGTTCAATTCCCAGCCCTGGTCTTTCTGCATGGAGTTTGCATGTTCTCCCTGTGCATGCATGGGTTTTCTCCAGGTACTCCAGTTTCCTCCCACAGTCCAAAAACATGTCAGGTTAATTGGCCTCTCCAAATTGCCCCTAGGTGTGAGTGTGTGTATGCATGGTTGTTTGTCTCTGTGTTGCCCTGCAACAGACTGGCAAATTGTCCAGGGTGTACCTCACCCAGAACATTGGCTGGAGATGGGCACCAGCAACCCTCCTGACCCCACCAAGGGACAAGGGTGTAAATAAAATGGATGGATAATAAGAGATCAGATAAAATTGTCCACATGGTCATTCTCCTACATGCTGGCTGTCAGTTTCCTCTGTAAAGTCCAATCTTTTGATGTTTTTATGGATTTCCATAAAACAAATAAATGGGAAAACAGCAAAGAAAAAAGGAGAGAGGAGAAAATAAGTCATAATCACCTTAAAAGAGGAGATCTAGTTCTGCATAACACTCCCCATTGTTACGTTTAATTCATTGTACTTTCTTTGTTTCGTCTAATTAATTCCACTTAAAATCTGTTGTGAGCCCTAATTTTTTACAACCAGCTAAAGAGAAACTTGCTGACAAATACTCAACTATTGTTTATTTTCAGGGAGGAGGGGCGCCACAAAGCATCTGGGCTTAAGGCAGCCAAATGAACCGGGTCTGCACGACAGTAACGTTAAAAGGTTCAAAGGCTTGTGAATTGCTTAGAACAACGTTGATGTTAAACACAAGCAAACATGTCTGAGGATATCTGCCCAAATAATGTTTTCTAAATACTTTGTAGTCACACTCTGGTGTTCCCTTGTATTTCTTCTGTAAATGCCCACTATGTGTTTGGTTTTTATATATATATATATATATATATATATATATATATATATATATATATATATATATATTGAAATGTTGTCTTCAAAGCATCTGATATTCTCTGGGGTGGAAACGCCACTAAAGTCACCCTTTCACATTGTTCTCAAAATCTCACAAGATTCTTTGAGGTTCGATAATGTGTTTCACGCTGATGGGCTTGTCAGAAAACACAACAATAGCTTTGGGTGAAAGAATCTCATGTGCTTTTGATTATGTGCTGCCTGGCCCATTGTTTACGCTGCGAGCAGAGAAACACACTGAGTCCAGCTGTTGTGGAATATTTCTGCAGCTGTAACCGTGCACCATGCCGTCCCACAGGTTGCACCGCAGGGGTCACCCATGACTGATTTGTTGCCTTTTCCATCGTCCTATTCTACATTTAGAAGTCAAAATGTCGAAAGGCTATAAAATTATATTTTTGAAGGGTTTTTTTTTTTTTAAAAGTTAAACTAAAATGATAATGACATTACGTTTTAAGGAACATCCCCAAAGAACTGTCCATACGCTTTTATGTTTGGCATAAAGAAAATGGAAACTGGATGCTTATGAATGCTAAAATTTATTGATACCACTTGAGGTAGGCGTCAACCCCGCCACCCTGCAAGGACAAGCAGAAATAGATCGTGGACGGATGAAGTAAAAGTAAAGCTTAAGCATTTGTCTCCTATTTTCTATGCATAAATAGTGCAGAGAAAACCATAAATTTAATCAAAGTTTATTTTTAAAAACAGAGAATGAGTTAGCACATATTAGGTCGGCTTCAACCGCTTCTTGTTAAAGATGTGTGGATGTTCACTAAAATCCCACGCGAGTAAAATTGGCCAACATGTTTACATGTTTCTTCCACCTGCCAGCCACGGTCTCGGTCAACTTAGTTGCACTCTGTCCACTTTCATCAGGCTGCCATTTGATCCAGCGCAGTTGAACTCGAGACCTTTGACAGGGCTGCAGTATCAAGGGCGACAGCAAACTGAGTCATTAAGAAGGGAGGGTGAAAACGTGCCAGATGATGACAGAGCAACCATTTATCACAGTCACAGAAACATCTGATAATGGGAAGAAGGAAGACTGATTTTGCTTGTGGTTCTCTGAACCTCTTTAAGTCTGCTGTGGTCTACAGATGTGGAGTCTGACTGCGAAGTTAATCACTCACACACACTCAAACATCTCAAAAAGACTTCGCACAAATACGATAGTAAAACCCCCTGCTAGTGAAAGGTCTGTACCTTTCAGTAGCAGGGGGCACAGTGATGCATATGTGCCTCCCTATGTCTTTTAAATCAAAAGTGAACAAATGTGAATAATTACTTGCTCACCTGGAAATGCCTATTAGCAGTTTCCTCTGTCTAAAAACTTTTACACAGAGACGCATACACCCAGATGTAGCCAATTTTGATTCAAGCTGATGCAATCTCTAACTGAACGACAAAGTCATGCGTCTCAAGTATAGTCATATTCAAAAAAGTAAAAGCTTATTTATAACTTATTTCACTAAGTGAAACACATTCTGTGGACTAATTACACACAGATAGAGAGAAATGTGGGCTTAAAAAAGTGTATTTGATACCTACGTAAAGGCTACTGTTTTTAAAAGCTACTTTTAATCTGACTAACGAGATTCAGATGCATAATCAGATTTTTTTAATATGACCTCAGTTTCAGTCCATAGATGCTATATCTCTGATATCCACTAGATGTCAGCATTCAAAAGCAGTATGAGTACACACTGATTCAAAGATTAATGTTAGTCTTGAATAAAATATTTGCCTTTTCAGTTCGCAAGATAAACGTAGATATTTATGGAAACAATTCAGAAAGTATTTAGGTGCATACAGAGTGAATAAGTGTTAGTAACATTTCCATTATGCCATTATAGCAAAAACAGTGATAAGTGAAACAAATACATTGATTAAAAGATTTTTTTTTTTTAATGAAATGAATGAACTGAAATGGTCCAACCATAATAGATGCTAGTATTTTAGCTAGGTTTACCTTTTTTGCTAATTTTGGCTTTTACGTGGGTTTTTCACACTGCATGGACTATTTCCTACCTTTCTGCAAGTCTTCAGCAGTTGGCTTCAAACGCTTTTGCCATCATCACCAAAAGCATTCAGCATTGAGCATTCGGCATTCACACTTGAATTTTCATAGGAAATGCACACTTTCTAGTGTTTTATTGGGCTTTTAGGTGGTAAACTGACACAAATTAGAAAATTGCTTAGTTTTACTCAATTGTCTTTAATCTATCATCCCTATAAAAATAAAGGCAACAAATTGACTCTACATCTCTAAACTCTGCAAAGCTATCACAGCTGCTGTTGTTTTGGGTTTAATGTGACAGAATGCAAATAAAATCAAATGGCCAAGATTTTGTTTAGTTTGGACAAACTTCCAAACACATTTTTATGTCTTGTCTTTTTCTCTTGGCAATGAAACAAAAACAACAACAAAAGAAATACTTAAGATTGTTGGAGAAGTCTGACATGCAATTTTGTGCATTGCAACAGAGAACAACATGTTCCCCCCCTCTCTGGAATAGAAAGACCCTGCTGTCTCTTCAGATGAAAGCAGGTAACCACTGACAGTCAGAAAATGTCAGGCTATCTAAAAAGAAATTAAACAAAGGAGTGAGTCACTTATGTGCCCTGCAGTATAGAGTAGAATAAGTTATTAAAGCTGAGAAGCTGCAGATTTGCAAACAATGAATGTTCAAAAATAGCAATAGTTTTCCCATCCTTGGCACAACCTTCCACTGAATTATGAATTTTTTCCTACCATGTTGTGCATTTTGAATAAATAAGTAAATACTTGGAGTTCAGTGAGATGATAAACAAGTTGTGGATCAAGATAGCTCATGTGGATGGTGTGGTGACCTGAGATACAGACTGCTCTTGTGATTTGAACCTGACATAGCTGGATGTTGGATGTTGTTTATTTTCTTGAGTCTAACAGAGTAAATGCAGCCTTCGGGCTTTTTTCTAAATTCCCTATTGGATCTTTACTTTTCTTTTCTTTTCTTTTCTTTGTCTCAAGACAGAACTTCTGAGGGACAGAATAACTTTTTCATTTCAGATTTATGATATTTGTGGCTTTTAGTTAGGCACACAAAACAACTGCTAAAGGAAGCGCGACATGACATTTTTAATAAGAAAACTTTCTCATTCTTTTCTTTGATGTTTTCAGTGAGAAACTTTAATGTTCATTCTCGGAGCAAATGATGGAGTGATCTGAAATGATTGTAGCAGCAGCCCCGCTGCAGGACCACACAGACAAAAGACTGCAGAGGCATCACCAACATCTCATTTAGTTTGTCTCCCACAGAAGAGTGGGAACATCTGAGGAGTCAAAGCAGGGAGGAATGCTAGCATCAAATGCTTTACAGCCTCATGCCAAGACCACAGCAGTTTTGTGTAATGATCCATGGATAGAGAGGTGTTCATTAGTGAGAACATGTTTGATATAACTAAATATGGTTTCGTCAGTTATTAAATTAAATTGCACCACTCGTGTTGGCAGAGCCTGGAGTACCTCTATTAAGTTAGTTCTGATTGTTTACTTTTGTAGACTTCATCTCTTAGTTTTTATGTTTTTTTTTTTGGTTGAAGCATTGAATGTTTGGACAAAGTTTCCTCTGGTTTTGGATGTTGTGCAGCTGGAAGGTTTTTTTCTCTTATTTTTGTGCTTTTAGACAGTTTTTAAAATGTGTACCCTTGGCAATAATGCATTGTTTTTACAACAAAGAACAGCTGATTAGCATCCCAAAAGCAAATGAGACGGATTAGCAGTGTTTGCCAATAATTTACAGTGTCATCCAGAACATGTTACTGTGGAATATTATCTCGGCTGACCAAATATTGAGTTGTTAGTATGACATGACAGTCATGAGACTGTCACATTCTTCAGTCAGTGGCTTATTCAGATTTGTTGCAATACCGACCGCTACCAGAGACCCTTCTCCTCACAGCATCACCATAAACAGCTAATTTTTAAATGTACTGGGATGATATGAGTGATGACAAAATTTTATTTCCCTTAGGCATAAATGAAGTAATTTAACTGAACATGGAGATTTGAAGACACAAATACAAGGATGTAATGGAACAGGAGATGTACATTATGGATGTGCAGCACACGAATCTGCAGCAACTGTATGATACTGTCATGTGAATATGAACTCTCTAAGACATGTTTCTGACTCGTTGTTAAATCTCTGGCAGGAATAATGAAGGCAGTTCTGAAGGCAGTAAAAGGTCCAACCTAGCATTAGCGAGGTGTACCTAGTAAAGTGGACAATGATTTACATAAAATGACAATAAATTAGTAACTTGTTTCTTTTGCTTTCTTGTCAATTATATTTATTTCATTTTAACTTGTCAAAAAAATAGCAAAATTAAACATCTAGATAATAACAGGATGTTTGAACACTTCTTGACATGCAGAAAGTATATTTACAGAAAATGTCCATTGCTTTCAAATTTACCCCTTTAGCAATCATCTAATATGTTACATAGTGTAAATCCAAATTATCCCCTGAGTCTTTCAAACGTTGTCATTTGGTCACAAACTTTGAGATAAAGTATTTCATTAAAAAGAACCGAGGATCATCTCTATTCTAATGACTCTCCAAATGGATAGAGAGGTGGTTCTGCTGACACCTGTTGGCCCACTGCAGTACTGACATATAAAAATCTGTCCTTCCTTATTATTTAAAAAAAAATAAATCTTTGCAATAAGTAATCTGGGACCAACTTTTGTTTTCTGTTTTTATGTTACTATTTTATGTTTGCTGTAAATTATTTTGCTATTCATATTTAAGAAACAAATCCAATCAATGTCAGACATTTTGGTTTTCAGTGAGCCTTTCTTCAACGTAAAATATTTAACCTGTAGATACTTTTAGAGTAGAGATCTTCGTGTGCTTTGTAATTATGTGTCTTTAATTATTCCCATTATCAAAACCTTTTTGGACCCCAACAGTACGAGGTTTCTTTGCAATCCCATTAAAAAAAAAAATAATCAAAATGTGTCCCCAGGTAAATAACAAAATGATGAAGAATTAGCAGGCATCCCAACCATAACAATTACATTTTAACAGCTCTGTGCAGAATGATAGATATAAGTGTGAAAGAGGGATATTGGTACAGTTACAGATGGCAGAAAATAGTCACAAACTGTCAAAGATGTAAATTACACACATGCATGTTAGCCTTTTGTCCAGCAAGCTTTGATATCTGTCGTTTCTTGGCACAAAATAAACAATTCTACAACATTAGTATAAGTTTCACAGTACATCCAAGTTGTTAGAATGCTACAGGAATCACAGTGAAGTAATAATCACTAATGTGATGGAGTGAGATGACTGGTATATTAGAAAAACGCATCATTCCTCCCACCCCAGTGTGATCAGTGTTTCACCTTCTATAGTCCCACAGATAAATGTGATTCTGCTCCACCTACACTTTTTACATATAGTTAGTCCTACACTGCATCTGACTGGATGGCGTGCCAGCGGGTGGTTTCTGTTTGTCCTGGACCGCAGATTTCCCTCCAGTGCTCCTGTCCTACATCTGAAGTATCGCCGCCAATCAGTACGCGCCCCAGAATACTGTTCTTAGTGTAGAGACGGCCCTGTAACAATGAATCCAGATTCAGGGACTTGATGGAGTATCACAGCTTTCGTCGATAAACGTGTAATTTTAAAGCACACATTTCATTTATCTAAAAACTCAAACCTGCATCACGATGAATTCGAGAGTCAGTGGCAGCTGGGTGATGTCACCAGGTGGAAGGTCAAACAGGAAGGGAGCGTTCCAGATGGGGTTTGGTCCACTGGCTGCTTTGGTCTCCTTTGAGTCGATTATTTTACCATCCTGATGTAAGTTTATGACAACATAGTGATCTGTTAAATAAAAAAGAAAGAAAAAGGCAATTTTTTTGCTTGCTAGTGACACACACCTCTTTAATTTGACCTTTGAGTTAAATATTTTATTTTCACCTGCCGGTTTGAGACGACCGGCTGGATTATATCTAGCTAAAAGCTAGTTCCTCCAAATGGAAGTCCAAATTGGGTATATTTCCTCCTCTGTGCACTTGTCACAAAGATTTGCTTCTGATTGGCTCATCATTTCCATGTGACGACTTAGAGAACATTTTATCTTTTATTCAGTTGCACATGAAAGTGCCTGGTAAAAGTTTGTTAGCGTTTCAACAGTTTCTAATGAGTCTTAAATTATTTTTACTGGAATTATTTTATGTGCTTATAGTTTCAGATGTGCTTTTCCTGAGTTGATTTAAGAAAATTGTTAGTTTTTTGTTAGCCTTGCATTGTTCACATAGTATAAAACAAAGGATTGCATCTACTTCAGGCAGACAAACTGTTTTAATATTGTTTTCAATGTTGGAACTTATTTAAAAAAGATAAATTAGATTGCATTGTTTCTATCTATAGTTTTCTTCGACAGTAAACAAATGCAATTATTTATCTTATTATTTGCAGTGAATGTTTATTTACAGAAATCTTCCGTTGCTACACTCACATAATCTAAACAAACTTGTTTATTTCCTCATAGCTGCCGCTTTTGCATATCTCCAACATCACCTGGAATATATAATTACTGTTGATAATCCATTTAAGAAACCTTATTAACTTTACTATCATAGAAAAACACCGTAGCTCTAGTCCATATGTTGTGAAACATTTTTTTCTTTGCACAGATTCTCCTGCTTCCTCCAATCCTAACCAGCAGAAAATCAGATGCAGCGAGATATGGCATAGACCGGAGGGGAAATGACTTCTGGGCTGATCAGTTTTTGATTCAATTATGCCACACGCCAAACAAGGAACTAACTGCAGCTGGACTAAGAAGGAGAATGACTAATTTTATTGTTAATCTTAGCTTTACCAATTAAGGGAATGAACCCAAATCTAAAGGGATGCAGGCAGATTTAGCTCTAAAGTGAATGTTCCTTGTGACTGGAATTAATGTCAATACCTTGAAACTGACAAAGTTTCAATGTCTTGAAACTTTGGGAGAAAATATTATGTTGAAGCCTTCCAACCTTAAAATTTTGAAGTTCATTATCAAAGCTAAATCACTAAAATACCTTTTTAAAAAATTTATACCACATTGTTTTATCATTTGACAGACCTTTGTCACATTTTCTATGAGAAAAACTTTTTTGTGAATGAAAATAATTTTAAATCCAGATTTGTCAAGAGCACAAATAATTATGAGCTTGCTGTTATCAAGCTCAAAGGCCTATCAGTTGTGTTTTCAATGGACTTTATTCAAGCCATTAGATAATATACAAAAAGGTCAGATCTGGTATGTTCATTAAACTAAGCAAGTCAATTTTATTTTATTTTTTCTTCTCTCATTAACCTTCCCTACAAAGTAACTAAGCATTTGGATATTTACACAGTTAAAGTGTCCCGACAGATGCATTTTTCCTTGTTTAGGTGTGAAGTGGATCTTCACCTGGAGTTCCTGGGATTCGTGTCAACTTGACCAAATTATCAGCCTTTCGAACCATCACTTTGATTCGCTGAGCCAGGGTCTGGTACTGCAGCAAGATGAACAGTTGGCCCAAAGTCCGAGGCACGCAGATTGAGCTTTTCCTGCATCCCAGAGTCTCCTGAGAACTGAAACTCTGAGGACAAGTAATAGGGAAGATCTATAGGTTAAACAAAACAAAAATGTCATGACTCTCGTGAGAGGAAGAACATTGTTTTTTTTTTCTCTACAGATATGCACCTTATATTCTTTTGACGACAGAAAATATATAAATGACCAGTAATATCTGATTCAAGTCATAAATCATAAAATCTTCCCATTCTAAGCATATTTACATTAAATTGTGAGCTACTTAAAGCTAATAGCCATCTTTTTCTTTTTTTCATTTTTCTTGTTTTCATTTAACTACCAATCAAAAATAATAGATGTTTATGTTCTTAGTCACTTTAGATAAAAGCAACAACTGACGTGTACTTCCCACTATAATTTCCATCTGATTTTATGTCAACTCTGATCAGCTTGAACTGTGAAAAGTCCAGTGAGTCACTTTCTGCCGTCAGACGAATGAGCTTAAGCCCAACAGGGATTGCTTGGCGATTTTATTCAACAAGTGTTTTTCAGCTCACTGCCGCTGCCACTACCGTTTCACCTCAGATGATGTCACTCAAATGAACAACACCTTTCTAAGTAGCAATTTTAACTCAGCACGGGCATGTTTACTTTTCACCGTCAATGTAAATTCACTTAGTGTGTTGATCTCAACAGATGCCTTGTATATAAGCAACATAGAAAGATGATAGCATCGCCCTCCTACACATTTAGTACTGTAACTTGCACATACGTTGTAGGTTCTTTAACCTCTACATGTACAGAACCAAACAGAGAGTAGTATCACTTCAGCCTTTGCAAAGAGGGAGAGTCATAGCTCCAACTTGCCTCCCTGCATCAGCCTAGCTTTATTGAAAGCGGGGTGGGGGTCGGACATAAAACAGAAATTTAAAGATAAGGAGTAGTGGTCCCTCTGAACTAGCTGAAACCGGTTTCTCCAAGAACAGGATGGTCCACCACACCTTGTATCAGCTTAGAGCAGAGAGATTAACTACTTATTCATGAGATAACAATTTGCAAAACTCTGACATACATGATACATCATTTACATAGAGCTGTCACTGAAATAGTGGAGCAATGACCCAACAATAAATGCAGGCAATAGTATGCAAACACTGTACTGCTGAAGATCCACTCACCTTAGCATGTGGGATGCTTGAAAATTAATTTGACTGCATATCCTACTTTTAGATAAATAAACAGTTATCTGCATTCTTGGAGGTAGCCAGAGGATTGAAATTTCATTTCCAGGGTGTAAGTTAAATATGGAAAAAAATAAAATAAAATGCAAATTTTCAAAAGCAACTTTTGCATTCATATGACACAACATATTGTGATAATCTATCATATAAAATTCTTCCAATGATCTGTTAGCTGTGTTGGAAGCTAACTGTGGTTTTGCTAAAACTGTGACTCTATATGTGGACAGTACATCTGCCTGTATGAAAGCAGGTTTTTTTTTATTTTTTATTTTTTTTTTTTAGATAAATAACTGATTGTTTAATTTGAAAAAAAAAAAATGCAAATTTTTTTCTCTGCCGACTGAAAAAAACATGACATTTGCTGTGGATATTTTGGACAATCGCATTAAAAACTGAGAGCATGCAAACAAACACAGGAAATGAATAATCATCGATTGGCCTCTTCTCAAAATGCCCATAATCTCAAAACCTTTTATTCCAACAAAATGTCAAAGCAAGAAATGGTAGATGAATTATTGCCAGTAACCTCACTGGTTACATTACAGTGATTACAAAAGTGATGTAGTAGTTCATATTCAGAATGGGCAGACCTCAAAGCTGGAGCCACAGAGCCTTGACCAAGTTACACATCACTCTTCCTCTATTTTCCAGGAGGCAGAGCAACCGTGCTTCTTCTATAGCCAGCCCACATCCACCTGTTTACATTCAGCCGCTGCTCTTACCGAGACTGTGGATGATGGTGCTGTGGAATGGAATCAATAATCTATAACTGGCCATTGTATAAAGGGGAAGGGGACAGGAAATGGGCTTTCCCAACAAGAACAGTGGTGCTCGTGAGTGAATACAGTCCATTGAAGCCTCAGGCTCACCCCCCACCAAAAGGCTGTTATTAATGCCTTTTGGCAGCATAGCAGCTGAGTCACAGAGAGCACTGCGTGGGCGCTCATCCAATTTGTTTCACTCGGCCTGTTTGTTCTGCAGTCACTATCAACAAAATCCCCATGACTAACATCTATGGAAAACTGGCTAATGGCATAGCTGATTAGATGTTGTATGTGACCATAGATTAAGTAAGTTATTTAACAGGGTGCAAGAAAACTTTCCCTATCCATTAAAGCAGCAGAGAAGACTTTGCAAAGACCTTGGGAAGACTTCTTTTTTTTTTTTTCAGCGAATCCATGATGTATTCACTGCAACACAAAGTAAACAAAAGCAAGCAGCTCACAAACATTTTTAAAATGTATCAGTTAAAATTATAGCTTTTTGTTGTATAAAAAATATGGCCATGATAAATCATTTCATAAATCATTTTGTTAGATTATTTCTAACAATGTGATATTTATATTGTGCAATTTAATTGAAAAGAAATATGTTAAAAGGAAAAACCTTTAAATTGCATCTAATTTTGTTTCAGCATTCAGTCTATTTTTTTGAGGATATCAGCATCCCTATCAGCATCTTTTCGTTGATTCGTCAGAAAATGAACTGGAATGTCCTCCAAAGTTGTTTTTCCCACTTGGAAAGTGGGAGCAACTCCGACTACCCCAGATTTCCACCAAAAACTAGACCAAAAATACTCTGATTTTGTCTTTTTCCAGTATGTAAGAAACTTGTAATTTTAGTATCTGTCTCTAACACACATTTAAGACAGTTTTTTAAAGCTCTTTTTCTATGTACCTTTTTCAGCTTGATTTTGCTTGGGATTAGCTGCTTGGTGTAGGTAGTCTTGGAGTCAGGCTCCCACTCAATCTCCTCACAGGGTAACTCCACTTCCCCCAGAGCGGCCTCTCTCAGCCCAGAGAAGTCCCTGCTGTAGACCGCCAGCCTCAGGGTGCAGGTGCAGAGCTCCTCCACAGAGCCCACCTGCAGCACAAAGCTCTGGCTGACCAGGTCTGGGCAGAGGCTGCGCCGGCGTGGGGCTGTCTGCTGGAGCGAGGGGTGAAGTGGAGGGAGGCTGGCGCGAACAAATACCCCACTACGCCTTCTAGTGTCCCCAGAAAGCCCCAGGATGTTGACCACCAAGGTGCCAGAGCTGGAGCTAAAGAGCAGAGAAAAGTGCAGGAGAGGAGCTGGTTTGGGTGAGGCAGAGATGGAGTTGGAGCCGTACTGAGGGTGACATGGCTCCCCCTGCTGGCTGTTAACGCTGGGAGCACCTGCTGTAAGCCGACTGCTCTCACTGAGAGCATAACTTTCTCCACTGACAGTTCTGCGTCTGCCTATCACCCGGCGGGATTTGGACACAAAGCTGAGCTTGGTGAGGGAGGGCAGGGAAGCCCTGCCGTGACTAACAGCTTTACTGGGAGAGCAGGGCAGAGCAGAAGTACTAAGGCGCCGCATTGGGAAAGTAGCTCTGGGAGACTGGGCCAGCTCAGCGGCTCTAGAAGGGCTGTTGTCGAATGGGAGAGTGCTGACGTCATCTTCAGATGGAGAAGATCTACTTTTAGAAGAAGGGCACTCCAACACATCACCATCCAGCTCTTCGTACTGCTGTTTGACAGGCTGAGTACACAGAGAGTGACTTAATGTCACAGTCACACTCTCAGCGGGATGAGGGGACAGAACAGCTGCTTCTTTGTCTTCAGAGGAAAGGCTTTTCTGTTTGCGACAGCAAAGGATGCAGCCAAGAACCAGACAGTAGCAGAGCACAGCCAGACCCACAGCCAGCACAACCTGCAGGTGGACTAGAAAACAAAAAGTCACAAATAGGCACGATAAAGGAGGCTAAATAGTATCTTTGGTTTAACAAGTTAAAAGTATTGCAACATTATTTGGCACCAATTAATAAATAAACATAACACCTATACTAGAAAAATTGCTGTTCCTAGCAAAACAGCCGTGAGAATGCAAATCTGCAGAATGATTGCTGCAAAATATGCAAGAAAGAGCAAAACAAAGCATAAGAATTAGGGAAAAGTAGAAGAAAGCTGTACTTGAATTATGAATTGATATATGAGTTAGCAGAAGTAGTTAAATGCAGTATAATGTACGAACACTGAATATTAATAAGAACAAAGAGAAACAGGAACTAAATATGTGAGAATGCACTTATAAAAAGAAAAAGGAACTTAAAAAGTGAAAGTTCCTTCATGCATTCTCACTGATATTGAGTCCTTATTTATATCACAGAAAATCCAGTCATGATAAAAAGCCAACTGTTTGTTTATGACTAAGGCCGCAGGAAAGGAAACACAAGCATTAGGATTATCATAGACTGACAAATGAAATCGTCTCCAGACTTTGACTCCAAATGAAGATGAATCCATTGCAAGAGGATCCTGCTGAAAACCATTATCTTGTTTCGTCTGCAATCTGCGTGCTTGATGAAATCAAAGAGGAAATGTTGAAATAATTAAAATGATATAGCTGGGCACTCTAGCAAGACATCTGCGCTTGTTTTTTGTTTTGATTCATTCATTTTTTTTTGTAGAGTTTCAGGTTACATTTTCAAAATCATGGTTGTGTCATCCATGAGGTGTCAAAATAAAAAAAAAACGTTTAAAAACTAAGAATAAAGACCAACATAGCATTGATGTGTTTTGCATCACAATCCCTGACTTGATTTTCCGCGTTTTCACAGTCATCTCTATTAGCATGTAATTGTAAATTTGTTTTTTAGACTTAAAAGAGATCGGAGCCAAATAAGCTGCTGAGGTTATTTAACGTCACACAGTGGGGGTGTATTAAGATGACTCACCCTCCATAATTGGATTTTTGTGAAAATCACATCAGCCAGCGACCATGCTGAGATCAACAAATACTAAAATGTTTTCTCTGTCAGGAGTAAAGTTAAGCTACATCTCCACAAGGACAAAAAGATTAACTATAAGCTGGTGTAACCCGAGGTGTGTTCCTCCTATAAAAAGATCATCGCATCAGGCAGTAAAAGCTCTTGAGAATGAAACCAATCAACATCCATAAAAGATGAGATCACTATTCATCAAGAGAGCGATAACTCTCCCAGCACAGACCCAGCAGCCCCATCACAGAGAGTAACTGGTGGCTCCCCTCCATTAGGAGATGAATCTACTGAGAAGCGATGAATCACACTGATAAAAAATAGCTTGAGTCTAAATTAGCTGTTAGAATGATAATAAAATAATACAAATACAAATTTGAAATCATTTTATTTAGGAAGATTTTTAACATACCCTTGAGAAACTAACTGATTTTGCATTTAGTTTACATTTAAAAAGCAAATAGAATATTCAGTATCTTAGTTTGTTTTGCTGTTTTTTTATTATAAATGATTAACTAACTGTATAAAATGAATCCTGAAAAAAAATACTTCTGGAGGTTCTTAGTTTCTAGTGGTGCATCTAAAGTTCTCAAAGTACATTTTAGTTCAAATAGTCCTACAAGTAAACCTGTTTGTTTAGTTGTTGGTGTTTTGCTTCACATTTCTTTCTTCAGTGTATGCATAAAAACATATAATCAAAACACAAAGGTTTCCAGATTATCTGACAACAAGAAATATGTAGAAGTTTATGACGAGCACCAGGATTTTCCTCCTCCCAGGACTTGTAAACCAGCTGCATCATCTGCATACAGCCAGCAATGACCATAAAGAAGAAAGGCTTACAATGTCTCCAGTTTAACCAGCTAACATCAAATACCATCCTTCCATTTGAATGATCACAAAAGATATAAAGTTAAGACTGAGGAACAGCTATGTGACAAATGCAACAGTTAAAAGGCAGCATCCCAATCAGCCATACACAAGTCATAAAATCGAATCCTCCAATGTTTTTATTCACTTTATAGAGTATTTTATATGATCTACATTAGATTTATATGGCATGGTAAGAGCATGACTCTAGTTGATGTGACAGCCAAATTTAGTACTAATGAAAACAAACTAAGAATTTCCAAAAAGGAAAACGGGTTGAAGATTTGAGGGCTTACATCTATATCACCATTTGTTCAGCCTAGACATCCATATCAGAATCCAGGACTTCTTGCAGATTGTGAGTCATATTCTGCCTCAAGCGTAAAAGGCTGAACTCCTGTCTGATCATTTTTCTGCTCTCAGGATCATTCCTCAAGGAAAAGCTGTATCAGGACGAGAATAAGCCAGAACTCATGCCTGAATCTATCGTGGATGGCTCATCCAGCATGAGAGTCCAAATAGATTCCCCTGAAACTCAGTTTTTGAGAAAATTCTTGTTGTTTATTACAATTCTTGGAGTTCAGTTTCAATCTTTAGGAATACCATTGGCATGAGGTGGCTCAGATGTTCACTACTGTTGTATTGCTTAGTAAAAAAAATTAAAAACATAATATGCAATTCTGTTGTGGAAATGGTTGCTTATTTGTTGTAATTGCACAAGTTTTGAAAATAAAATGCAGGCCTGTTTCTTTATATTCTTGCACCACCACAGAGAATTATTTCTTAAGCAATAAGAAATACTCTTATTTCTTATTGCTTAAGAAACAAGACAACTTGTGTTGTCTTCTACAAACAACACAATTTTCTGCTGGACTCAGAGTCAGCATTATTGACCAGGTTTGTGCACAAAGAATTTGATTTCACACACACAGAATACAGATAGAGAGTAGCCTAGATACTTTGCAATACACATGGATTTTGTAGTAAAAAACACAAAGTATCTTTTTTTAATATTTTTAAGGAATATTGATGCTGATATTCACTCTCCTGCAAAATGTATTTTTTGTCAATTTTGTGCGATAAATCAGTGATGTTAAAAAAAAACACAATTATCAGGGCCAGTCATTGAACATTACAGTGATGTCTAATCAGAGGAGTGCCAATTCAGTCACTTTCAGAGATTAATTGTTAAGAAGTCGCAACAGCTATTATGTTAAAGAAATAACACAGTTTATATTTATTTACTCATAGATTTTTTTTCCCCGTCTCATTCTCACACTCAAGAACTTGGGAACGAGCCTGATAAGATATTTGGAACAGTCTCCTTTCATGCTTTAGAATCCGATTTTTACAAAAGTAACACGTGACAAAGTCTTACACGGAAAACACATCCTACCTCCCAGAGAATACGACATCTTCAGCGTCTGAGGGAAGCTGGGTCAGAGTGAGCTGACCATCCCGCAGCGATCTGACAACCATCCAGCAGCTGCTTCATCTTCTGAGGGAACCTGCGTCGGAAGGATGCGAAGAAGCCCCACCTTCTTTCATTTTAATATCACAACTCTTCTACCATAGCTTCCCCAGCTCTGGGAAAATCTGTTCCCCCTGTGTCGGGAACGCGCACTGCAGCCAGAGAGGCGCGGGTCCGACTATTTTCACGGCGCTTCTGATCGATTCCGCTGTAAAAAAAAAAAAAACGACTCAGGTCAATTTTCAGTTTAATTCACATCTGCTGTTAAAAACAAAACTCTATAATAAGTAAATAGGTGAAACTGGTTTTGTGTGTTGTTCGTCTTACTTACCAAATTTTTCAGCTTTTTAAAAAATAATCTTCCCCCTCCATAATACGGAAACAAACTCATTTACCTGTCTACTACTTACTCATACAACCACACAATTCATTTAATTTTATTTTGACTTTTTGCAACACAAAGTGGAAAAAATAATAAGTGGAAGGAAATGAACACGTGATTTTTAAGTACTCAATGCAACCAATTGTCATTGCAAGTCACCTAATTAGTAAGCATGTTCTACGTGTGTTAAGTAAGCAACAGAATAGAGTTGTGGAGAAGTTTATAATAGGTAATCTTCTAAAACTGAAACTATTGATTAATTTCCCAAACTTTGAACATCTGTCAAAGAGCTGCTTCATCACCTAAAACAGAAACAAATATGGCACAACTGCATACAAGATATGGCTGTCCAGCTAAACTGACTGACTGGCCAAGAGGAGCATTTATCAGATAAGGATTAAAGACTTACTGTAGAGGAGCTGCAGAGATTCACAGCTCAGGTGGAAAGATCTGTTAACTGGACAACTACTATTTGTGAGCTCCAAAAATCTGGCCTTTAATTGAGGCCATTTTAAAAAAAAAAGTGTAATATGTAAAGCCAGATAGGAAACACAATAAATGTGGGGAAAAGAGAAACCAAAAATAAACTTTTTACTCTATATGCAAAACACTGTGTAGAGAGAAAAATGACATTCCACATCACTCTAAGGTGAAACATGGTGGGTTTATTCACCTATGCTGGAGAGTAGGTGAGAGTAGATAAAAACATAGGTAAATGAAAGGTAATTATATTGAAAAAAAAAAAAAACTTTTGGAAGATTGAAATGATTTGAAACTGGAATCAAGGTTTACTTGGCAGCAGGACAACGACATCTTATTACCACAGGCATAGTAAAAGGCTTTAGATCAAATCATATTTGTGTCAGGATGGCCAAGTCAAAGTCTAGATCTAAATTCAACTTTGAGCTGCAACACAATTTATTTATTTATTTATTTAATATGATGAATATGATGAATACTTACAAATAGGAGTGAGATATTTAATTCATTTTTTTATTATTTTTTTTGCATTCAAGCCACTTTCTTGTCATTAGTTCATTGGTCTCAACGTTTAGAAGTTTATATCTCACTAGACTGACGTTTGTTGCTCCAATTATCTCAGTGAATCCTTTCATGTTCCAATTTGCAGGTAGTACCTCTAAAAACAAGCATCAGTTTAGGTACAAAATAGTTTTCAATTGTTCCGCGGTTTAAATCTTAAAACAGACTTTTATGAATGTGTCATTCCAAAAAAGAGTGACAGAGAGAGGGATCGTCCATCCTTCCTGGTGGGAGGTTTGAGATGAGCTGCGCAGAGCCGTACAAACTGACGCATCCTCCTCCCTCCTCCTCCCTTCCTGTCGGTCTCTCTCTTTTTCCTCCTTTCCTACTTAATCTTAGAAAGGTTAAGTAGAGTCTGTCTGTTAAACTTCCAATTGCCACTAGATGGCAGAAATTAATGTTTTAATCCGGGGAAGAGTCTGTTCCTAATATGAAATGTGTCTCGTGAACTTTAACTTTACACTTTGTTTGCCCTCGAAAGGATATTACTTTTATTGTGACCATAGATTATTTAGAAAATAAATAAATGTAGTTGAATTGATAGTGGTTTTGTTTGGAAATCTAAATGAACTCTTATCTTATTGGAGCTTGGAGTCTTTGACAACCCCTCCCACCTCAGTTAATTCGAGGGTGAGACGCGGACGGCTGTTTATTGACTTACCTGCTTTGACAAAAATGTTCACCTTACTTCTACTAATTTTCGCTTGTTGTTTAAATGAAGCGAACTTACATTCGCCGAGGATGGTGTTCAAATACAAAGGTAAGACATGTTTCTATTTCTGTTTTTTTTATCCCGTAAATAGACCAAGTTATCTACTCACTGCCGTTCACACGAGAGCACGATGTTCACTGCAGTCAGAAAGTGAACGATACGAACTATAAAACATCGCAATTGACAGGAGGAAACTGGAATCGATCTCATAACGTTAGGACTGTCAGACTACTTTTTCCACTGAGCCTGCTGTAAAGAAAGACAGCAGGCTCTATACATTTTTAAATCCAATATAAAATCGTACTGTAATGGTGGCACCATATTGCAATATATACTATATATAGTCTGCAGCTACAATACAATATTATGTTGATAACTGCCTGTAAATGGGTGGCAGTGTGGCACACCCCTTAATCCCCTTAATGTACCGTATCATGACAAACAGTTTTTTTCAGTCCGATCCCAGAAGAGAGTTCTGAACTTAATCTCCTGTGTTCAAGAGCAAAGACTTTAATCTTGAGTTTATCTTTGTGCCTTGTGAGGGTGTATATCTTTTCAGTTAAATGTTGTTCTACTCTGAAATACTAAATTAACAAGTGAGGCTGTAGATATTATAAGTTCAAGACCTGCTTATAAGTGAATACGGAGGAGCATTTTGATGTGTTTATGGATATTTTACTGGGATATGGTGTGATAGACAAAATAGTGCATAACAGTAATGTGTAGGGAAAACAGTGGTTTATCTATGCAAAAAATAACATTAGATAGTGTTATGGCCCCCTCCTTCGTGAGGAGGAGGGGAGTAACAAGACAACCACAAAACTTGACAGAGTCCAAGTGAATGTTTTAAAAAGGAGGGATTTATTGACAATGAAAATCCCAGAAGGCTCACACAAACTGTGGGGGAGAAAGGAGCGGTTAGGTGGTGCCAAATCAAAGAAAATAAAACAAAACAGGGCTTAACTACCGTCTGTGCTAAAGAAAAAAAGAAAACAAAAACCCTGCCCATCTAATCTAACAAAAGTTTCCACCAAAACTTTACACGGGTGGCACCCACCTACTTACCTAGTGTATCTAACAGAAAAAACACCTACGTGATGAAATGTACAGGGTACCCCAAACTTACCTCGCCCTCTAACTCCCACCACAAACCTTCACACAAAGAGCCACAAGACATGTGTCAGGTAACAAAGCCAATTGTTACCTGATGCTGATTGGCCCATGGTTGATGAGGATCAATCAGGGGAGATTGACACCAGCTTTCCCTAGTACCTGTGAAGAGACAAAGGAGGAGGGGAAAGAGAAACAAACAGCCTGGCAGGCATGTAACAGATAGTAATCACCATTCTGCTACATTAGAAGCAGAACAGGAATTACAGCTGTGCTCACCAGCCTTGCCCATCTGAACACAGTCATGTCTGTCCATTTTTATTTGAAAATGAGCTCAAACCCAATAAGACGGAAAAGACCCCATTTTTGAACATCAAATTTCAAATAATCTTGTTGGAAGGCGAACAACCGCGTCAGTCCCAACTATTTTGTCACCTTAACAGGATTTCTGCCTTCTCTTTAGCTTCTTCCATATTTCTCACCCGCTTGCCTCGCTCTACTGATGAAAGGCATTCACACAGCACGATGTTGCCATCACCATGTTTCATCATAGCGATGGCGTGTGCAGGCTGGTGTGGATATTTCCACCAAAACATAATCGGTGAATGTGAAGTGAACGTCATAGAAGCAGATAAAGTTTGCAATAATATTGTTGGTAATTCAGTCAAAATAAAATGTGTGTCATATGTTTAACAACCTGTGATTGTGGCATGATCACATGGTTTCTGGTGAAAGATGATTTCCCATAATACCTTAAAAGGTTAGTCGTGTACAGCTATCTATAGCAACAAATGTGATGATGATGTATGTGTGTATATATCAGATATAAACCAAATAGTCAGAGGTGGGAAGTCATCAGCAGATGTGAGCAATTAGGTAGTTGCTTTATTATAAAAAGCTTTACGTTTACAGATATTCTTCATTTTCATTCCACATTAAAAGCTTGGTGTGTGATTAGTTTCATGACTCCTTGTTAAATTTTGTAACATGTTTTGATCAAACAGGAAAATACAACCGCAGATCACTTTGGTTGCAGATGTCGATATATAGTGAGGCTGATATTTTCTCAACTTGTCCTTACTTGCAGAGGCTCCAGTTAAAAGGTTTCCATTGCGTGAACATTTGCCAGTTCAGATTCTCTTCGAAGAATGGTCGGCTAATGTTACATCTGTTGAAAAGACCCGTCTGGCTTTCTACAACTTTAATAACACCAGGAAGGTAGTTATTACATTTACATCGAATAAAACTGAGGAACTTAAGCCATTCCAGAACTATTCTATTAGTAAGATTCGTTTAGAAGCAAAGTAAAAAAGTCCCATATCGTCTTTCACAGGTTGCTAAAGACACAGAGGTCCAGTGGAAGGATTGCCCCAGGAATGTGAGCATCATAAAGTCATTAGATTCACCAGAAGTTAATCTATTCCAGTTCCATTTCCAAAGATATAAAGACAAATTTTCTCTTGTCACCTAGGACTGCAAAATTGCAGTGGTTCATCAGAGGGAAGAAGGAAAGCCGCTGTTTGTTTGTGCAACCAAAGACAGGACATCACAATGCTGTGACCTGGTAGGAAACTGAGAAATGTTAACCAGAACTAACAGTTTTGCAGAACAAGTTGTGTTGCACTTCACATGATGATAAGAAGACAATAGCACTTGGCTAATTATGAAACAATTTCATCAAGACAAATAAAAAAAGGAAATGTTCCTGTTTTTTGTTTCAAACTACTGGGGGGATGCGAGAATTTTTATTGTTAAATCACATTGTGTTGCAAGATTGATTTATTATTCCTCTTTTTTTTACAGGATTCATCAGGGTCACTCACATGTGCTAAAATCGACAATATTAACACTTTTAACATTAAGGAAGGTGAAAAATCTGCTCTTGATGGTGAGTTTATTTTTACAGTCTTTTTTGTTTTGTTTTGCTCAGCTGTTTCTGCTCTTTGCTTTATGTGTTTTCACATCCTGTCAGATTTAAATTCTCACAGGTACATTTACTCTCCTCATCCTTATAGGAGCTGTATTTCGTCAATGTCTGTGCTATCATTTGATTCTGTCAGCTTGGATCTAATGGTATTCTCTTTCGCTTTGCTTCTACTCCATATGTTATTTGTCAGATGGAACCTCAAATTTGAATCTGACCTATAATGTGCACCTGTTCTGTTTCAGAAACTGATGCAAAAACAGATCTCTACCTTACATCCTCTGGAGCTCACGAGAATGTTGGCATCCACAAGTTTGGAAGTAAAAGAGTGAGACCAGTCAATCATGGGAAAGGTATTTACACACAGTACAAAACTCTTTTTTTAGCCCTTTAACATTACGTATTTTTGAACATTACATCTGCAATATTAGTAAATACACAGAGTATATATGGTGTTTAATTTTATCTCAATATGAATCCAACTGTTTTATGAAGACCTGTTGGAGAACATTTGTGGGGAAAAAAAGAGAAAAAAAAAGAGTATCAAGAAGATGAAGGAAAACAGCAGGCGATGTGGAGAAAGTTAAAGGAGGAGACCGGGGCGGCTGTTCATCCTCCAGCAGAACAATGATCCTAAACCTACAACCAGTCCAGGAATTATTTAGATCAAATCATATTCATGTGTTGGAATGGTCCAGTCAAAGTTCTAACCTAAATTCAATTGTGAATCAGTTGTGGAAACTTGAAAAATGTTTTTTTTTTGTTTTTTTGTTTTTCACAAATGCTCATCATCTAATCTGAATTGACTTTAAGCTACTTTCCACTCAAGAATGGGAACAATATTCAGCCTGTAGATGTGCAAATCTGTTAGAGTTCTTGAGCTGATGCCTCACATCTGCTCACCTGAGTTTATAAAGGTGTTGTGACATCAGCAAAATGGCTTCCAGCACTATGAATGCTGGGAGATGCAGTCTGAGCTGTTTGTTTTAGTAAAAGGATTCCAAAAAAAAATCACATAAAAATCCCATTAAAACACATTCGATTTGGTGACTGATTGACCATTTTTGTTTTATCTAATCACATTCTATGTTCTTTTGTTTTTCTGTCTGTAGAGCAGTACTATTTGGGATTGGTTCTGAGCAAAAGACAAGGCGAGCCATTGCAGAACAAAGTTTATTCTTTTTATAGGCAGAAAAACAAAGACACAAGCCCGGGCTCTAACATGTGGCTCCCCTTTGTCAGCCAAGTTTGCATGGTAAGATACTTAAAATGAGAAAATGTAATCAGATTCACTGCTTACGCTAATCGAAATCTGGATCAGGATGATTGATCATGCATCTGGTGGCTCTTTCAAGGCTGATGTGGGGGGTCCCAAGAAGAACCTGCAGTTTAGCTGGACGTCTCTGATGAATGCAAGGCTCTACTGTGGTCACAATACAGCCGACAACAAACGACATTTCTTTGAGCTGGTGGATGTGGCTACTGTACATTCAGACCATTGGAAGGACACCAGAGTTTATGCACTGTTCAGAAATGAATGGTAAGATGTCAATGTGCAAGAAAAGTCACAAATGAAACTTTCTTATTGTTATATTGACAGAAACCAAAGCTCAGTAAAATGTTACATTAAATTTAAGTTGTTCACATTTTGACATGAACTTAAATTAAATAATGTGCTGTTTGTTAAAGCTCTGGACTAACTGGAGTGTTTATCTGTCACTATTTAAAAAAGTAGCACTTGTGATATAACCAGAATGACTTGTCAGCTGTTGTTTGCATGATAAACATTTGCAAGTCATGTGCAGTCGTGAGCAAACAAGGCACAACTGCATGCAAACATTGTGCAAAAGGACATGTGCAATACAAATTCTGAAGTAAAGTAAGAGGAGTACTCTATGTGATCTCTGTGCTTTGGGTTTTGTAAAGCTGTCAACATGGCCATTGCTAACACTTGCTCCATTTGTGCTGTCCACTTTTCACAATGTTTCTTAACCACTTTCAGATCTGCAGTCTTTTTTAGCCCAAGAGCCACTTCTTTTTTGCAACAGTGTCTCTGTGAAACTCTGCTGACTGTCATTTCTTTATGCAGGGGCATGAGTGCTGTGTGCGTCTACACAATAGGAGACATCGAAAACGTTTTCACCAGATCCCCCTTTATTGATTCAGACAAGAACGAAGAGGACAGGAAAAAGGTATAAGTGAAACTAACTCCATATGGAGTGCAGGCATCTCTGAAGAACTCAGAATAATGTCAAAAGTTAACTTGTTTTGATAATTAAATTCAAAAAGTGACACTTGCTCCATGACATTATGTCTGAAAATGTTTAAAAAGGATTTTTAATGCTAAAATAGTGTCTTATGTTCTACAAGATCACAGAGAAAACTGCTGACTTGACACTTGTCCAGCAGACGGTCACTGACACAACTTGAACTACCTCAAGTAGTTCAAGCTGCAGATGGTCATTGCTCAAGAAGCTGGCCATTCAGGATATTGTTGCCACGCGTATAGGCAGACAAGGAAAACATGTGTTAGAAAATGTGCACCAGCAAAAGGGATAACTGCTGACTTGAGAGGATTGAAAAGGGAGGCCTGTTTTAAGTGTTTGAGGGAAATTCTTAAGGTATGAACTACAGCTAGAGCCACTGCTTCAAAAACCACCACACAGTATTGAATACAGGACACAGCTGTCCTGATACGTCATGACACAGCTATGTATTCAGGCCATAGTTGGATACATACCAACTAGTCCTGAACACATCAGTTCAGGACTTCAATTTCATTTCAATTTCATTGCTTGAAACTGATGTTGATAGTTGAGTTAACTCAACTATGGAACCAGAGACAATGTCCGAAGCATTTGATCTTGACTAAGCAGAAAAAGGATTTTACTATTTCTCAGGTCTAAAGTTCACTTTTCAGACGAAATCAAATTTTTCATTCCACTTTATGAAGTCCCAAGTCAGTGCAACCATCTTCCAGTAGATGTTAGAGCACTCCATACTTCCTGTTTTAGTAGTGTTTCGTAATGTTCCAATTTTCTGGCATGCGTAATTTTGGATTTTTATTAGCTAAAAGCCATCATTATCAAAATGACAACAGTAAATGACAGTATTACATCACTCTGTGTAATAAATGAGGTCAGTCGTTTATGATGTTCTTACTTACTGAGATACGGCTCTATTCTCTAGAAATTATTCCATGTTTGCATCATATTGAGTTGAAATTACTTCAAGTTACAAATTAAACTGGGAAGATTTGCTTTTCTGTGACACCTTCTCAGTACAAGTTATTGTATTTTGAATTGTAAATCAGTCTATCGGTATCTGTGGGAACAAAAAGCTTAACAGCACCTCAGGGGGTCACGTCTTAATTAGCAACAAATGAATACAGGATTTTTCTAACGTATGAACTTTGTGCCTTCAGTGTGTTCTTGACAGCACCAAGCTTTCTACTAGCATCCTGGGGAGAGTCGAAAAGGTTTTGGAGATGAAGGAGTGGGTGAAGCCCAGGATGGGCCCAGTTCTCTTCAACCATCACAACTACACCCGAATCCTTGTTGATGCTTCCCCAGGGAATCAACACGACGTTATGTTTCTCTCTCTAAGTGAGTACAAGTTCCCTAAACTAGTTACGAAATGAGCGGAAGTTTTCAAGCAACCTTAAGAACGTTCAGACAAACACTTGTAAGTTCAAAAAGTACAGAGGAGTCAAGCCATTGTAGAGTTAGGCTGAGCTGAATGAAAAATGACCTCTGGAAACTGAAGCCGGGCTTGTGGTGCGACTAAATGGGCGGCTTGCTGTATTAGCTTATCTCATTTCAGCTTAGTTGAACATTTTTTTTTCTTACATCTTGGAAGTTTTCTGCTTACTGGTACAACTCTTGCTGATTAGGTTCAGATTTACGGTCATGTCTTGAAAGCTTAATTATAACTTGTATTGGGTTAGCAAGTATAGATTTGACCTCTTCCCCTTGTTGCTCACACATCAGGTTTTTTTAAAAATAGCAGAGAAACGTCTGCTTCTGAGATGATCTAATGTAGGACCTAGAGCTAATTCAACATGCATCACTAACTCCCTCAGGGATTAGTGTATTTTTATTTTACCACAGGGGAAATCATTATATTCCCTACTGATTTTTGCAAACCTGCTCACTATTAGAAAAACAGTCAGTGTCTTATTCCCATTGTGATTTCATTGTTATGGGGAAGGAAAGTGTGTCAACAAAAAGTCCGGGAAAAAAACATTGCACGGTAATGGTTTTGCATGTGACTGAGATAAATAAGCACGAAACTTGCTTATTTATCTCAGAAACTTGCCAACAAGTTTCTGAGAACTTTACGTTCATTTACACAAGTTTCTGAGAACTTGTAGGCAAATACATTTGCTGCCTGGTACATTCCTTGTCATGAGGGATTATTGGTGACTCCTCTAGAAAACAAATCCTGAAAGTCTCTAAATGTTTTGCCGCTTAAAGCTTCAGCTCTGTCTGGGGTTTTCTGTAAGAGTTTTCCATGATCCTCATCCGACTACATGAGGTGACTACTTTGGATATGTTTTGATCAGCAGAGGGAAATACGATTCTCAAGTAAGATGTTTGGCCAAATGGCAGTGAAGTTGTCCTGAATGATCCAAAGCATGATGCTTCCTCCTCTGGGCTTGATTGTTCAGATGTTTATTCAATGTCACATGCTGGTTTTTATTTTAATTATGTAAAGCACTTTGAAATGCCTTGCTGCTGAAATGTGCTATACAAATAAAATTTGATTGATTGATTGGTTGGTGCTACATCCAGCATTTCTCGGCTAAGCTCAGAGAGCCAAGGCGATATAAAACAAATTGATTGTTGTCTCTTTTGACCGTGGCATTTTGTATCAAGCCTTTTTTTAGTTATTTATATGTTCACCTGCAAACTTGATTGATTTGTATTAGAGGTGAACATTTATTTTGTAAAGTACTCATTTATTTTTTTAGTAACACACAAATCAATTTATTTTATGTAATTTTGGTTTTATGGATTTTTGGATAATATTCTTACTTTACATTAGCATTAAATGATTATTTTAAAAAAAACAGACTGGTTCTTTTGGGACACGTATTTGCCTCACAGTGTATGTTTTATTTGGGCTCTGTTACCAGATGATTCAAAAATACGCATGTGCAACTTCCTGGAGGTTGACCAAAAATGGTGCCTGACTCACCATGATAAGTAAAAAAAATAGCTTTTCTGGGTATTAACACAAGATTATTCTATTCTTAGCACAGAACCCTATATTTGTATTTCCAGCTAATAAGAACACAATATTTTAAGCTCAAATATTACATCATACCAACAAAAAAAGAAAAGCATAAATGTGAATAAATGTAAAGTATGTTAACAAGCTGCTAAAGGTTATTTTCAAAAATGTACTTTTAATCTGATTAATGAGCCCAATAGACTGTATATTCATTTATTTTGTCCAGTTTCTTCTATTACTGTTGCCTACCAATAGGTTGTTCTTCAAGATGTGTACATCACTTTGGTTGCCTCAGGTTATGTTTTTTTAAATTACACAATAATTGATTTGATGTAACTGTGGGTCTACCTATGACTGTTTCCAAATTTCTTGTCTGGGAAGTGTTGCAGAACATTGAAGTCAAAAGTTAAGATTCATTTACACCCTTAGGGGACAAAAGACATCTAGGTGTGAAGGCAGGTGTGTGTCATCATCTTCCCTTTGTCTTGTGCCCTTTAACCAGGTAATGGTGCGATTCACAAGGCATTACAGTTGGAAAGTCATTCTTTCATCATCGCTGAGTATCAACCTTTTAATTACTCAGCCCACATCCTCAACTTTGTCCTTAACCCCTCCACTGTGAGTAACAAGTGAACACCTACATGACTGATCCACCCACACAAAAGTATGACTTAGTGTTTGGAATGATTTTATTTAACTATTATTACAGGTTTGAAAGAATTATGAAAAAAAAGTGTTTTAAAAAGATTGTTTGTTTTTTTTATAAGAAAAACGTTGGTGAACCTTTGTTACAGAAAAAGCTGTACGTGAACTCACAAACTGAGCTGGTCCAAATTGACGTGGAAAACTGCGGCCAGTATGGAAACAACTGTCCGGACTGTGTTCTGTCCAGAGATCCATACTGCAGCTGGGAAGACCAACAATGCACCTCTGCGACGAGGTAAGACCTCAAGGCTTCGTCCAACTACCGATCTCTGTCTTTTGGAGTAAAAAATGATCCAACAGAGAGGCTTATCTACAGATTCTCTAGCAGAACAATAAAACTTTCACTGTGTTTTTTACCTAAAAACAAAGATTAACTTGACCACTATTATCATCTGGTTAAAAAAAGGAATAGGTCAGATAGAATGCTTGAGGATTATGTACAGATGTGCCATCAAGGGTTTGAATCCTATTATTTTGTATATTTTATCCTTAATTCAAAGGACAGTTAGCAGTTAGCAGTTCTTCCGCTTTGTCAGTGTCCATTGCCACAAAGTCCTTGCTTGTATAGTGACTAAACCTTGTTGACACATATCCGTGGTGATGAAAGACACAACAGTCAGATCTGCCCAAGCCTGCAGAGTTATCACTGGTTGCTTATTTTGGAATTGGATCATCTGCTACATGAGTTATAAAAAAGCCGCACCTACTGAAGGAAATTCACGTCCTTTGTAGAGCAGTTCTTTGACACTGTATAATATTTCAATATCAGTGTTGATTATATAAATACATAAAAATCATTCAGTAGCATTTCGTTTCATGGTGCATACACGTATGACAAGTAGGTGAATCTGATGACATTTTATGTTTCTTATCTAGCCAGTTGTAACAATTGTCTTTTTGTGAGCCACTGTGCTGCTTAACTCTGTACCAATGCTGAAGCTTGTTGGTCAGGATGCAGAGTAGCAGACTGCGCAGGCATGAAAACGTTGCAGTTTATCTTAGCTTTATTTGCACACCGCTTTGAATTCTGACCAGAACTTAACAGTAACGATTATAAAATCAGGTGCACAAACAGTAACAACTTGCTTCTCTTTCTCCTGTCTGCAACACGTCATGGCATTTCCTACGATTTTCACTTTCTGCATGTTTCCGTAAAATGTAAGGAGCTGAAACGTTTTATAGGGATCTGCGAACTATCTGTGGAAGAACTGAAAACTACGCTCCACTTTATATTAAATTAAGGTTGCGCACCGGTTATTGTGGTTTACCTAAATTTAAAAAAAATGACTAACACAGAACTGGGTCTTACAGCATTTTGTTTCATAGTGCATCAGCTTTGAGGGGAAAACCCACTCCCTGACGCCTCTCCCCCGTCTAACCATTCCCACGGAGGTGTGAGTGGAGGAATTGAAAGTGTCGTTTTGTATCAAGATAAAATTACAAACTTTTTTTATAGGAATGTATTCATTTCAGTTATTTACAAAACAGAGATTAACCTTAAATGTAATTACAAAATTCTAATGGATTCTAATGGAATAATGGAATCCAACTGTGTCTAAAATCAGTCCAGATAAATCCAGGTCATCACGAAGTCGTCAAGTTAAATCAAATACTGTCAATCTGAAGTGACCCAGCTAACTGGACTGAGTAAATTACTTTTCAGTCTTTGTTACTAGTATGACAAATTGTAAGCCTAAATCCAACAAAACCTTTGTTCAACTCTTTATCAAAAGAGTTTTTATTACATGAAGTTAATTCCTGTCATATTACTACTGGGAACTTTTTTTATTTTTAATCATGTGGTAGTTTGGAGTTACCCACACAATGTGACTGCATGTGACTCATATACATACAGTAAACAGATTAGTTAGTTAGTCTATCTAAAGTTTAAAAAGTGCAACAGACATTTGCTTACTCTTTGAACAGCTAAGTGAAAACTGAGCTGTACTGAAGTTGTTGCAGAGGCCCACATCAGGGGAAATGTAGACATTTCCGTCTTTTTTTTTTCTTTCTCACAAGACCCTCTGAAACCGCACAGCACAGCATCTGCATACACATTATGTAGTGTGACAGGTTGCAAGCTCTGGATTGGAGAGCCAAGGGTGAGGGGTGTTAGATGATTGATTATGGAAACTTTATTGACAGCCTTGAGTTGGTTTAAGGCCACTGACTGTTTGTGGGCTCAAGGAAGGGCTGACAAAGGGCGATTAACAGAAGACAGTGAGGGAAACTTATTAACTCTTTGAATTAATATGGGTTACAACACATTTAATTCCACTTTGGGATCAATAAAGTATTTTTCAACTGAATAGAGTTTGAATTACAGGACATTATAGTGGCTCACAATAAGCAATCCCTTACCGTAGAGCAATAGCTGACAGGTGTGCAGTCAAGATACAGTTTGCATTTTTAAAGATGGCAAGCACTTCCTGTAGCATGACTGACTGACGTTACTTCCGTTTTGCAGTGGTGCAAGTCCTGTGGTCCACAGGAACCATAGCATGTGCTCAGAAGACCTGGCATCACCACTTCGACGCTCAGCTGGAGGTACTGACATATTTATGAGTGTACTTGCCTGTTTTTATTTAAAATCAAGACTGTCAAGTGTAAATGTATAAAGAAACAGGGCTTTGCTTTGGGTTCAAGGTGACTCAGTTAACTACCATTAACATTAATGCTTTCAAAGTATTTTTATTGTTTCAAAACGTAAAAAAACTAAGGAGTTTCTCAGAAATATGCCTGCTTGTGTTTTACATTCAGGAAACAGTCATTTTACATTTTATAGCAAGCTCTAACCAGATGCTCTTTAACTAATAAACAAAAGCAAGACAAAATGAAATTAAGTCATGCAGGGTTCTGTTTTACTCACGATGTGATCCATCTTGTGACTTCTGCATTTATTTGGTTCCTGTGTCATTTGACTTATCAGCAGCTTCCTATGTTTGTTTAGAATATTAAGCTTCCACTGAATCATATACTTAGTTGTAAAAGTTTTATGTTGTATCACTTTCCATGATATTTCCCTGCTGATAGTTTGATCATATACTGTACAGTTCCTGGATACATGCAGACAGGGAGCCTTAAATTACTGCATTAACAGGCATGGAGGTAATTCATCATTATTCCTAATCCACAGCAGTTTGGTGTTGGTATACATCCTGCATATCTACTTGTAGATATTGTAAATAATCCATCTTGCTATCAATGGAATGAACTTTAGCACAATATAGCAGAGTCTTTTCTTTATTTAGCTCCCATAACTACCAACTCAGTCAGTCTGCTCTTTGCAGTTAGCTATGCAACACCTCCTTTATAACAAACTGTCCACCATCCTCAGTATAGCCTCAAAGGCCATCCTTATCACCATCAGAAACTGAAAAAAAAAACAAATAAAACCTTTTTTTACATGGAGCCAAAAATAAATGTTTACTTTCCTGGAGGAAAAAAGATCACTCTGAACGTGTATGGAGTCATTCTTGAACTTTCATGAAGAATGAGGATGAAAGTAGCTCATTAAATGAGTAAATAATGTAAACCTTCCAGTCAGTGTGGGGGATCTTGTTATCAAGAGATGCAGGACTGAGTTATCTACAGTGCGATCGTAGGAATTTACTGGGCAGCTTGCTTGAGTCATTTACCCGGCTGGACAGCCTGAAACACACAAAACTGATACATAACAAACTAGATGAAGTTTCTGTTACTTATGGTTTTGACTTTAACCAGTGCTAGGCTTCCCTTTTAAGTCTTTAACAACAGGACAACTGTTTTTGTTTTTGGAAATACTGTTATTTTGTCTTAAGGGAACTATTATCTTTGGGCTTGGTCACATCTTTGTTCTCCTGTGGAAAAAAATAAAAGTGGAACAAATTGGTCTCTGTTTACACTACAACTATTCAAGTGTGCTATAAAAGCTTGTCTGTCCTGAGTGAGATTACCTTATCTCACATCCTCTAACTAATTTCTGGTGCTAAGAGAGCTTCCTGTGTTTGCAGAGCTGTCCACTATTACGGCTGATTTCAGCATCCAGAAAAATGCCTTCCGTCTGACTTTTATTTGACCAACTTACAAATGTCCAAATATTTGGATTAGCTCTGTTTTTTTTCTTCTTGTTAAACCGGTGTTGTTCTTACCAAACACATCAGATCCAATGAAAATGTTTTATTACGTTTCCCTGGTTTCATGTTGCTCTTACTTAGATCCTATCCCTTCTCGTTCCACATCCTGAGTTATTTCAACTGTTTCCGGCTTCTGCTAAGGTTTCCTTTTTATTTTTCAGAGAACTTTGGTTCCCACAGCCTGACACCTGTTCTCAATTTTGGTTCTGCAGCTCCTCAATATTTTGAGGTTTTATGATGTTTTACCAAAGGTTCATCTAACCTACTTAGAATATCCTCAAAGGTTTTTGACAGGAGGGTAGGCCACAATAGGTCATTGATGAAAAGCTGGGTGTTAAGAAAAACACTGTAGTCAAGCATGTTACTGGAAAGTTTAATGCAAGGAAAACATGTGGGAGCAAAAAGTTCACGAGCAACAGTGATAACTGTGGCATAAAGAAGCTTGTGCATGGATCAAACTGATCAAATTGTGAAGAGAATTTGATCAGCTCAGATATTTTTGCTTGGTAGACTCTCTTTTCAAAAACTTTTCTTTTTCATTTGGAAGTTTAAGTCCCAGAGTTGGAAGGAAGCAGCTCTGTAGGGAAATGAACAAAGACATGTTTAAGCTAAAGGTGGTGATGTCAAAAGGAAGGAAGATCAATGTCAAAATAAAGCAGGGGAATTAGTCAACCAGAACATGGAACATAGAGAAACAAATTAAATATGAGAAAAAACTCCAAATAGAAAAAAGGAACTATCTTTTTTTTTGCTGCAATGGGTGGTTCTGTTCACTGACAGATGACGCCCTGAGGGCTTATCGGTATAGCACACTTCATATCTGGTAAAAGCCCAATCTTTAGTGGCCTAATTTCTCAGTAGCGATGTAGCCACAGGCTTCTCAGAATTACTATGCTAGGTTACAGTTCTGATTGTATCTAAAGAGAAGTTATATTTTAATCATGAAAAACAAACGCACACAAAATAAAATCTTCTGACTGCTTCAAATACACAGTTTGTCTATACAAACTTTACAGAAAGTAGCATCTGTAGAAGGCAGGAAATGAAATTGTGGGTTTTAATTTCCGTTAGAAATAAAAATATAAATGTGTAGCTTTTATTTGCACTTACCCCAAATACTGCTTTGTAGAATCACATTTTACTACAACTGCAGCTGTGAGTCCTTTGCCCCCATCAGCTTTGTACATCTACAGACTGAAGTCTTCTACTTTTTTTCTTTTAAAGCAGCATAAGCTCTTTTCAGAGCTTAAATGGAAAGTATCTCTTTGAGCATCAATTTTCAGACATTTCAACCACACTTTTGCGACTCCGGCTGCATGTGTACGGTTATCTTTCTAGTGGAATTGTAAAACTCTTCTCCACTTTCCAGCAACTTTTCTTCCACTATTGCCTCGTACTTAGCCCCAATTATCTTCTCGTGACCGATGACCAGCTAGTAACGATTGATGAAGTGAAGGCATGAGAACTAGATAAGCAAGAGACTAACTGAAACAAAAATGATGTTATTTAAATAAAACATGACAAACACAAATGGAAAATAACCTAGGGAAAGAAAAAAAAATACATGACATCAGGACAGCTATAATCCACAAGCAAAGAAGCAAAGAGCATGAATAGCAGAAACCTGTGGAGCATAAAATCCCATGACAAACACCCAACACCCAGACATCATAGCACAGAATGATGCCGCCGCCACCACATTTCGCTTCAGATGTTCATCACCACCAAATTTTTTTTTTGTCTTACCAGAGCACCTGCTTACACATATCTGGTGTCCTATATAATACTTATTTTATTAAAGTATTCTTTGATACACTTTTCACCTTCTTATTTGGAAAAAAAAAGATCAACTATTCATCATTTTTAGTTCACTTCACAATTATGTGCTACTTTGTGTTTGTCTACCAATGAAATTCCAGTTACATTTCTTGTAAGTTTATCGTTGTAATATGAAAAACACCAGACTGATAAAACAAAGTGAATACATTACTTTCTTTCCACTGTCAGTAAAATGATATCAAGCACCAAGTTAAATAAATTAAATAAATTAATCAAGGACACATTTTAGAAACAAAGATGCAATAAATTCTGAACTCATGTTTTTTTTTTTGTTTTTTTTTTTGTTTGTTTTTAGGCACCAAAAGTCATGTAGACAACTCAGTGAAAAGCATCACAGTTCCCTCTGAGTCCAGCTACTTCCTGCGATGTCCAGTGTCATCCCATCATGCCCAGTATACCTGGAAAACTCCTGGAGGCTCCAGTTCCTGTTACTCGAGGGACGGCGAGTGTCTTCTGCTGATTGACAGCATGACTCCCAGACAACAGGGAAGGTATAAATGTGAGTCTGAGGAAATGGGCTATCGAAAAGTCCTGGCACAGTACGAGCTGAGATGTCCATCTGCAGGCCAGACATTTGGTCCAACTGTCTGGATCTTTATTGCAGCAGTCTTCAACAGTGTCTGGTTTTAGTTCTGAGCCTTTAAGCACATTTTTCTTTAATTGCAGCAAATTAAATCTTGAACAAGATCTGTCAGAGCTTGAGGTTGGTGTGGTCAAACAGGCTAGACAAAGTGAAAATATTGTTGCAAAAAAGGACTTCCTTTTACAGATCCTCCTGTAAAAGGACCTGCATGATGTTGCTCAGAGCACAAAAGCATAGAATTAGACTGAATAGATCTGCAAGATTGGACTGGGCACATTGTGAACAATATCCAATCTAGATTTTTTTTTTCCAATATCCAGATCAATATTTATATAGTTTTGTTCTATTTGTCTTTGTAGATAGATATTTCTTTTTCTTGATAGTTTTTTTGATTTTTTTCCTATTGATCAAAGTAATTAAATATGGCTGAATACACAGTAGCATCTTGCTGAATTAGAATACCACTGAAGTCTATTTTGTTCAGAAATACAATTCACAAAGAGAAACACATATAGTTTGATTACATATGTAAAGTGGTTTATTGGAACTGTTGATTGTGATGATTGAGACTGTCGTAACATTTCTTTGAAAATAAAAACTTATTTCAGTTTTAAAATCGCTTCGACTGCAAGTGACAATCATCAGAATCAACTTCTAGATATGCATAGTTAATGTATATAATGAGCTTACGCTGTAGGAATAATTTACTTCAGTGACTTTCAATGATATTCTAAATTAATGAGCTGTATCTGTCGTTATGACGCATTGATTTCTCTCCTTTCACTCTCATTTTGTTTGTTGTTTATATTAATTTGTGTCTCATTCTTGCTATGCGTTGTTTAAAAGGCAGCCTGGATGCGAGCAGGAGTTTTAAAAACATGATTTCAAGCAGGTGACTGCCATGGTAAATTATTAGTTTCAGTATTAGTCAGAGTCACTGTGTGGTGAAAAACCTTAATCACATGCAATGCTCCAAACATTGGTTTTTCCCAAGATCTTACTGTGAAAATCAACACCTTTGTTGGACCGTCCGACAGCAGAAGCATTGATTGTAGTCAAAATAATGCAAAATTTATATCAGTATTAAAGATCCATTTTTGTGTTTTACAGGTGGGTTTAGTTACAGAATGACCTAATTTGTAGACTGTAGTCAGTCATCACAAACCCAACATTAAAATGATCATTAATATTGTTTTGTTTACATCTTTAAGTGTCTTTCAGTGAGGTTTTCTTTACAGTGTTTAATCATATTTCCAAATAGTTGTGTAAAGTTTTATCAGAAATCAACAGGAAATGTTTTACATTTAGACATGTTGGAATTATTTGATGTTCCTGAAATATACGATGTTCAAGATATAGCACAGCAGCACCTAAACATTATAAAGTTTTATATA